>NC_053164.1:31367578-31575078 GCF_016835505.1 Polypterus senegalus
TGTTGAAGCATTTTCGGCTGCATACCAAGTTCAGTTTTTATAGTTTTGCGACGCGAGTTGGCTAATTGTGAATGCTTAAAGTGACCGACTATTTTTCTGCCAATCGCTATTGTATCCGAGACGCTGCGCTGGGATAGCACGCCGTCGTTCACGGCAAGCTGTAAAGTATGAGCCATACATGGCAAACTTGGAATCCTGCATTCCTTCATAGCCTTTGCAACGTTGCGTGCATTGTCTCGTAATACTACATGAACATCCTCTTTGGGTATTTTCCATGTTTCAAACATTCTTTTAAACGCCACAGAGAGTGCAGCACTCATGTGTGATCCAGAGGATTCTTGGGCGTGCAAGATTGCGTTCTGCAATTCAAACTTGCGGTCAATCCACTGAGCAGTTAACTAAGCATACTAATTGCACTCATATCAGATGTCCACATACCAGTGGTAGAGCCTTTGGCTATGACATCTTCAGCAAGGAGTTTGCGCATATGACTTTCCACAATCTTATGTAACTCTGGAAGCACTATGTCAGAAAAATAACTGCGACTGGGTATCTGGTAATGGGGCTCGAGATGCTCAAGCAGCCTTCGAAATCCCATATCTTCTACAACAGAAAATGGCTGATCGTCCACAGTAATAAATTCCATCACCTTTGCAGTAACTGTTTGAGCTTTAGGGTTATCTTTATCAAATGTCTTTGATTTTTCAAACAACTGACCAATACGTTCAGCAACTGTAGTTTTTGATTTTGTGCGCGGTGATGCAGGATTCTCCTCTTTTGCTCTGAGGAATTCTGTATATTTGTCAGGATGGCATGTCTTCAAGTGTGTAATTAAGTTGGTGGTATTGAAATTTCGCACTTTGGTCCCTCCGCACAAAACATTAGTCGAACAAATGTTGCAAATGGCCTATTTTATGTCACTCTCACTCACTTTGAAAAACTTCCACACCACAGACATTTTCGCACAGTAGTCCAGTGTCTCCTAAACGGAACACAGTGAATGTGTCATCAATATTGGTTCAAATTATCGGTCCAATGCCGATAAAATTATTTTAACTCATTATCTGCCGATACAGATATAAATCTGATATTGTTGTGCATCCCTAATAATAATATATTTTATTTAATAGGCACCTTTCGTAGCACTCAAGGTCACCTTACAATGAAATTAAACAACATTAGTAGAATAAAAAACAAAGAGAATGATAAATTAAAAAGCAATAATTAGCAAACAAACAAAGATAAGGAAATCACAGTGCAAAATTCATAATTGGTATGCCAGTTTAGATAAGTTTTGAGGACAGTTTTAAAATATGATATTGAATCAGGCTCACAAATATGAGAGGGAAGAGAATTCCAGAGTTGAGGAGCACTATGAGATAATGCTCGAGCTCCCATAGAACTAAGTTTGATGTGTGGAACAGAAAGTAGAGCTACAGATGAGTGAGTGAAAGTTAGCAAATTTAAGGGCATTATCAAAAATCACACCAAGATTCAAGGGGAAGGATTACTTGCATTAGCACAAAACACACATTGCATTAGATCAGAAACACACATTGTTATGTGTAGGTTCAGATAAAAACTTGAAAACGTATCAGAGAGCTATTTAATTTTAGGTAAAAATTAATTTAAGTTAACACATGTGCAACCCTGTCATGATATTTGATTCTGAACTCTTGCACAAACAAAAAACAGTTGTGAAATGGCCTATTTCCACTTAAGCACTGTCACGAGTTTGTCCTTCTTTAGGTTTTAAAATACTAATTATTGATCTTATTCCTCCTCTTTTGAATAATTTCAATGCTTTATATAGTAGTCTGTCGAAACAATCTACAGTATACACAGTCTGCAAATTGCACAAAATTCAACCATGCACCTTCTAATGTATACTAAATTTTATTCCAGCATAATCCCTACTTTTATGTCTTTTACATTGGATTCAATAGATAAAAATATTTATTTTAAAATTTTTGATTTTAACCTGCAAGGCACTACATAATAAAGGTAAAGAGAGTGAACCTGAGGGTAGGAACTTTGAATGTTGGCTGTGTGACTGGTAAGAGGAAAGAGTTAGCTGATGTGATAGAGACAGGGAAGGTTGTGTGTGCAAGAGACTAAACGGAAGGGGAGTAAAGCCAGGTGGATTGGAGGTGGATTCAAATTGTTCTACCATGGTGTGGATTGGAGGATAAATGGGGGAGGGGTTACTCTGAAGGAACAGTATATGTCAAGAGTGTTTCAGGGGTGAAAAAAGTGTCAGACAGAGAGATGATTATGAAGCCGGAATTTGAAGATGTAATGAATGTGGTTACTGCATATGCCCTGCAAGTTGGGTGTGCGATGGATGAGAGAGAAGATTTCTGGAGTGAGTTGGATGAAGTGATGGTCAGTGTACCCGAGAGAGAGAGTGGTGATTGGAGCGGATTTGGTAAGGGAACAGAAAGAATGAGGAGAATGTGGGTAGGTATGGTGTCAAGGAAAGGAATGAAGGTGGTCAGATGATAGTGGATTTTAGGAAAAGGATGGACATGGCTCTAGTGAATACGTATTTTAAGAAAAGGGAGGAACATAGGGTGACATTAAAGAGTGTACAAAGATGCACAGAGGTAGATTATATCCTATGCAGGAGGGTTAATCTGAAGGATATGAAAGACTGTAAAGTGGTGGTAGGGAAAAATGTACTTCTGCAGCATAGGATGGTGGTCTATAGGATGACGTCGGAGATCAAGAAGAAGAGGAGAGTGACAGCAGAGCCAAGGATCAAATAGTGGAAGTTGAAAAAGAAAGACTGCATGGTTGAGTTCAGGGAAAAGGTAAGACAGCAACTGGGTGGCAGTGAAGAGTTGCCAGATAGCTGGGCAACTACAGTAGAAGTTGTAAGGTTGACAGCAAGAAGGGTGCTTGACGTGACATCTGGACAGAGGAAGTATAAAGAGGAACAGGTTGATGAAGGAAAAAGTGGGATAGTTAAGAGAGATGTGGAAAATAGACAAGAGTAGCAGGAGATGAGGAATAAGGTGAAAAGAGAAGTGGCAAAAAAAAAAAAGGCGTATGATGAGTTGTATGAGAAGTTTGACACTAAGGAGGAAGAAAAGGACCTGTACTGATTGGCTAGATTAGTGGTTCTCAATCTGTGGGGTGGGCCCACCTAGGGGCATGAAGTAACAAAAAGGGGGGCGCAAAGATGTGAAAAAAAGAAAACAAGAATCGAAAATATGAAAAATACATTTATTGAAACCAAAACAAATTAACTTAAACTACATTCTGATACTAGAAAAATAAATATAGAGTTAGATAAATGTTGCTAAAAGTTAAGTAGGTATAACAAAATATGCATCTATGATGTATCATTAATTAAAAAAAAGAACAAATTGGTATTAGTGGGCTCCTTTCAAAAAACAATTAGGGGGGCGCGATTAAAACTGTTATGAAAACTCGGGTCGCAAATACTTAAAAGTTTAGAAACACTGGGCTAGATAGAGGGACTGAGCTGAGAAAAATTTGCAGCAGGTTAGGGTGATTTATAAAGAATAAAGATAGAAACATACTGACAAGTGAAGAGAGTGTATTGAGCAGATTGAAAGAGTACTTTATAAGACGCTGATGAATGAAGAGAATATCAGAGAGAAGAATGGATGATGTGGAGATAGTGAATCAGGAAATGCAATGGATTAGCAGGGAGGAAGGAAGGACATCTATGAATAGAATGAAGAATGGAAAGGCAGTTGGTCCAGACGACATACCTGTGGAAGCATGGATGTGTTTAGGAGAGATGGCAGAGGAGTATAACCAGGTTGTTTAATGGAAGCTAGGCAAGTTAGAGGATGCCTGAAGAGTGGAAAATAAGTTAACGGGTACCATTTTTTAAGAATAAGGGGGGTGTGCAGAGCTGTAGTAACTACAGGTGCATAAAACTGATGAGCCAGGACATAATGTTATAGGAGAGAATAGTGGAAGCTAGGTTAAGAAGGGAGGTGATGATTAGAGAGTAGCAGTGTGGCTTCTTACCAGGAAAGAACACCAAAGATGTTTGGTGTGGGTCGTGCGGGTGGACGTTTGCTCTGTGGGTGTTGATGGAGAAGTACTGAGAAGGCTAAAAGGAGTTGCATTGTGTCTTTGTGGAGTTGGAGAAAGCATATGACAGGGTCTCTCGAAAGGAGTTGTGGTATTGGATGAAGAAGTCGGAATTGGCAGAGAATTATGCAAGAGTTGTACAGGATATGGATGAGAGAAGTGTGGCAGTGGTCTGCAGTAGGAGAGATGGATGCATTCAACATGGAGGTAGAATTACATCAGGGATAGCTCTGAGCCCTTTCTTATTTGCAGTGGTGATGGACAAGTTGACAGACAAGATTAGACAGGAGTCTGCATTAGCTATGATGTTTGCAGAGGACATTTTGACTAGTGAGAGCAGGGAGAAGGTTGAGGAGACAAAGGAGAGATGGAGATATGCTCTAGAGGGGAGAGGAATGAAGGTCAGTAGGAACAAGACAGAATGTGTGTGTAAATGAGCGGGAAGACAGTAGAATGGTGAGGATGCAGGGAGTAGATTTGGCAAAGGCGGTACAGAGTAACGGGGATTGTGGAAGAAGGGTCAAAAATATTTCAGGCAGGGTAGAATGGGTGGAGAATAATGTCAGGAGTAATTTGTGACAGACAGGTATCAACAAGAGTGAAAGGGAAGGTCTACAGGATAGTAGTGAGACCTGCTATGTTATATGGGTTGGAGAAGGTGGCAATGACCAAAAAACAGGAGACAGAGTTGGAGGTGGTAGAATTAAAGATGTTAAGATTTGAACTAGGTGTGACAAGGATGGAAAGGATTAGAAATGAGTATATTAGAGGGTCGGCTAAGGTTGGATGGGCTGGAGACAAAGTCAGAGAGGTGTAATTGCGTTGGTTTGGACATGTGCAGAGGAGAGATGCTGGGTATATTGGGAAAAAGATGCTACCAGGTAAGAGAAAAAGAGGAAGGCCTAAGAGAAGGTTTATGGATATGGTGACAGAGGAAATGCGGGTGATGGGTGTAACAGAGCAAGATACAGAGGAGAAGAAGATATGGAAAAAGATAAACTGCTATAGCAACCCCTAATGGGAGCAGCCGAAAGAAGAGGAAAAAGAAGTACTTTGCACACATTTGTGTTACATTTTCCATTAGAGTAACTGTATAAATAAAGCCAGATCTCGGTTAAACAAGTTATCACTGCAGAAACTACCTGTTTTCTGCTTACGACAATTACATTTAGAACATTAAAAACTGTAATTGCATTTTTCAGTGTTTGCTTATCAATAATAAAGATGGAAACGTACCAACAAGCGAGGAGAGTGTGTTGAGCAGATGGGAAGAGTACTTTGAGAGGCTAAAGAATGAAGAGAACGAAAGGGAGAAGAGGTTGGATGATGTGGAGATAATGAATCAGGAAGTGCAATGGATTAGCAAGGAGGAAGGAAGTAAGGACAGCTATGAAGAGGATGAAAAATGGAAAGACCATTGGTCCAGATGACATAACTGTGGAAGCACGGAGGTGTTTAGGAGAGATGGCAGTGGCATTTTTAACCAGATTGTTTAATGGAATCTTGGAAAATGAGAGGATGCCTGAGAAGTGGAGAAGAAGTGTACTGGTGCCAATATATAAGAATAAGGGGGATGTGCAGGACTATAGTAACTACACGGAAATAAAACTGATGAGCCACAGCATGAAATCATGGGAAAGAGTAGTGGAAGCTAGTTTAAGAAGTGAGGTGATGATTAGTAAGCAGTATGGTTTCATGCCAAGAAAGAGCACCACAGAAGCAATATTTGCTCTGAGGATGTTGATGGAGAAGTTTAGAGAAGGCCAGGAGTTGCATTGCGTCTTTGTTGACCTGGAGAAAGCATATGAGTGGGTGTCTTGAGAGGAGCTGTGGTATTGTATGAGGAAGTCGGGAGTGGCAGAGAAGTACATAACAGTTGTACAGGATATGTACGAGGGAAGTGTGACAGTGGTGAGGTCTGCAGTAAGAGTGATGGATGCATTCAAGTTGGAGGTGGGATTACATCAGGGATCGGCTCTGAGCCCTTTCTTATTTGCAATGGTGATGGACAGGTTGACAGACAAGATTAGACAGGAGTCCCTGTGAACTATGATGTTTGCTGATGACATTGTGATCTGTAGCGATAGTAGGGAGCAGGTTGAGGAGACCCTGGAGAGGTGGAGATATGCTCTAGAGAGGAGAGGAATGAAGGTCAGTAGGAACAAGACAGAATACATGTGTGTAAATGAGGGGGAGGTCACTGGAATGGTGATGATGCAGGTTCGCCAGAGTTGGCGAAGGTGGATGAGTTTAAATACTTGGGATCAACAGTACAGAGTAATGGGGATTGTGGAAGAGAGGTGAAAAAGAGAGTGCAGGCAGGGTGGAATGGGTGGAAAAGATTGTCAGGAGTAATTTGTGACAGACAAGTATCAGCAAGAGTGAAAGGGAAGGTCTACAGAACGGTAGTGAGACCAGCTATGTTATATGGGTTGGAGACGGTGGCACTGACCAGAAAGGAGGAGACAGAGCTGGAGGTTGCAGAGTTAAAGATGCTAAAATTTGCTTTGGGTGTGACGAGGATGAACAGGATTAGAAATTAGTACATTAGAGGGTCAGCTCAAGTTGGGACGGTTGGGAGACAAAGTCAAAGAGGCGAGATTGCATTGGTTTGGACATATGCAGAGGAGAGATGCTGAGTATATTTAGAGAAAGATGCTAAGGATAGAGTTGCCAGGGAAGAGGAAAAGAGGAAGGCCTAAGCAAAGGTTTATGGATGTGGTGAGAGAGGACATGCAGGTGATGGGTGTAACAGAACAAGATGCAGAGGACAGAAAGATATGAAAGAAGATGATCCGTTGTGGCGAACCATAATGGGAGCACCCGAAAGAAGAAGAATGTAAAGGTATTCCTATTTATGAAGTTTCACTGAAAGTAAAACACTACTAAAGCAAGTCATTTGATTTAAACACATAATTAAGACGTAGGAGTTAGAATTTACATAGTATTTACCAAAGCAAGCACCAGACTTCATATCATGTCAATCCTGTGACTGCTTTAGACTCTATGGAAGGCATGCTGGTCAGACAGTTCCATGTGAACTGCCTGAAGGCTTTTACATCAGGAATCAGCTCCAAGTAAAATCATTTTACATCTAATTTACATGGTTACAGTAAAAACTATGGCATGAAAGCACAATTACTAATTAAGCCAATACTTCACTGGCCTGCCGATTTCAGCATTGGGTTTATAAAGAATTATTGTATTTTTCGCTCCATAAGACACACTTTATTTCCCTAAAAGTGGGTGGAAATGTCTGTGCGTCTTATGAATGAAATATTACATCACAGACACCTGACCTGTCAGTGGTAGTGACAGCTGTTAGTAGAGCAAGTGGTAGGCCCAAGAGAAACACTTGGGGATGCTCAACACTAGAATTACCAAAACCTACGAAAAAACTCGTAAATCCATCCCACCTTAAATACCTTCGCACCTCTCCATCAGCGTCTTTTGGCTTGTAAATGTGTCAATAAGCAGCAAGCAGCGTGCTATCCCATCCCCCAAACCCAGTTTTCTCACCTTATGTCTGTTTACCTGTGTGTCAGTTGCTTAGAGTTGTATAGAGTGAGAAGTCCAGCAAAATGACAAATTTTATAAATACTATTTGGAACACAGGCATTTCATGTGTGTTCTATGTCTACAACAATCTATGTAGACACATTGTCAAAATAGAAACGTTTGTCATGCTTTAGTAATAACTGACAAAATGTAGACATGAAGTGTATAATGTGTGAAGCCTGAAGTCCAAAAATCAAGTAAACACTTTCACAAAAGGTACAAATATAACAGAACAAGTGTGCTTCTATACAAGAATATAACTTTTTTTATTCTGTTTTATTCTCTCAGTCGCGTTCACACTTCCCCCGATCTTGACGCTGTTGTTTTCACATAAAGGCATCCCTTAACAGAGGTGAACTCAGATGATGACGAGGGTTCTCCATCGGAAAAGGAATGCACATCGCACTTTTGCCACCACTGTACTTTGTATATGTAAATGGGAAGCTCTGCAGTCTACTTGTGAATTTACACTGTAGGAAGACAAGTAAATAAATCAAAGTAAATAGGTAAATAACATTCGAGCTAGCTCTTATATACAAAGTACAGCAATGGCAGCTATAGACTCTTCAGTACACGAGTGACTCTCCACACTGGTGTTTAGATCTGGACAGTGTATGTGCCCAAAAAAGAAGTGTGACTGCATTCTCATACCATTACTTACAAACTGAAGTGTCAGCGTGCACTTTTCGTGACATTACATGTGTATTTTTTGAGCATGCCCGTGTCGATCAAACACAGGAAGCTCTGCAGTTTACTTGTGACTTTATGCTGTAGGAAGTAAATAAATCAAGGTAAATAACATTCGATCTGGTTTTTATGTACATAACATATAAACGTTAATGTTTTGGGCACATGCACCATCCAGATCGAAACACTAACATGGTTAGTTGCTCACGTACTGAAGAGTCTATAGTGGAAGCTGCCATTAGAAATGCCTTGGATGGAACTGAAGATAGTATCATATATGAAGATAGCGAAGAAAGTGATATCAGTGATTTTGAGCAACTGAGCCTTATAAATTCTGACACTAGCGATGAGGAGTTCTTGGGGTTTCCAGAAAACTAGAAGACTGCTTGAACCAGTCAGTGATGACAGTGATGATGGTTCTTAATACCCTTGTTGACTTTACATGGTTGAAATATTATTTTGCTATATTTTATTAAATTAGTACACCATTTGGTTCAGAATATTTTCTTTCTTGTTTTCCTCCTTTAAACCTAAACCTAACTTACGGAGCGAAAAATACGGTATATATCTTGAACTACCTGGTTTATTAGAGCTTGTGCATTTTCTAAATATTTTCTCTGGCATTTTCTGGCCAGTAACTGAAACCTACATCTTAAAATCTATGCTAAATATAAAATTCAAATATTACATATGCATTGTTGAATTAATAAAGTGCAAGATAATTTCTGATGTTTTTACTTAAACCAACTTTTGTAAGCGGTTTTTGTAATAACATGCTTTTAAAGTCTGGTCTGTCAATAATCCAATTGGTTAGGTGTGTAATATTTGTTATTTAAGATTTATATTTGCATATTTTGCTGGCTAAGGAATTACTAAAGAGTAAATTTTAACAGATTAGTTGAAATAATTCAAATTTCAATTGTCAGAAACCTTTAACTTTGTTTTTAACATTTGTCCCAACTTTAATCATTCCTGTGTAAATTCAACTTGTCAGTTTTACAATAATCCTTTATTTCAGAACCACTGTTATACAGCCTTTGCGTCGTTGTTTTCAAGGTGTCATGTGTGAGTGATTAACACTTTGTTATTGGTTATATCTGCATTGAAATTCAGAATTTGAATATTACTTGTGCTTCCGTTACCTGTACTCAATAAATGTATAACTATGAGACATCATTACATTCTTCAATGTACTATTCATTGCTCTGCTAACTGTGTGTTTCAGGAATTACATGTCTCTGTTAACAGAGTACATCTATACTAATAAAAGGCAAAGCCCTCACTGACTGACTGACTCACTCGCTCGCTCGCCACTAATTCTCCAATTTCCCGTGTAGGTAGAAGGCTGAAATTTGGCAGGCTCATTCCTTACAGCTTACTTACAAAAGTTGGGCAGGTTTCATTTCGAAATTCTACGCGTAATGGTCATAACTGGAACGTATTTTTGTCCATATACTGTAATAGAATGCAGCGGAGTTTCGTATTAAAATATTTAACCTATCACATTTCAGCCATCATTTGTTGCCAGGCAGAGGGGCTTTCACAATCTGTTGTGGAGGCACTCTAACACAGAATAAATGTCGATTAAACTGTTGCTTCAACCAATCAGATTTTGAGTTGGTGTCAGTAGGGCACTCTAGCAGGCGTACGGCAACGTCACCGTGTTCAGACCCATTGATTGGATAGGAGCCGATATGAGGAACTCTACGAGGCCACTGAATGCACCGCTAACGCTCCGAGCGAAAGATCGTCGCGTGCACTACGGCCAACTCCACGGCAGGATTCTGGACAATATTATTTGCCAGACACAGACCAGAAAAATTTCACGCATGCAGCCTTCTCCACTTTAACACAAGAGCCACGGAGCGCTTTTTGATTTGTCTCGGCTAAAAACAGAACTGACTGTAATGTATGACATGGATGATTTTGCAGGAAAACCTCCCACTGATCTCCTTGACTTCCTTCATCAGAAAAATCTGAATGAGAGCATGGGGCAGCTGTTCACATTGGTATATTTGGCGGTGAGCATTCCTGTGTACACTGTCGAGCGGACATTTTCAGCCCTAAAGCGAACTGAAACTTATGCCAGAAATACCATAGGGCGGGTTCGCCTTTCAGCATTAGCTTCGATGGCGATAGAAAGTGAGGTTTTGATGGAACTGAAGCGCACAGATAATCCGTACGACAGAGTAATTGAACTGTTTTTGAGGAAAGAGGGGACGATGGATTTTATTTACAGATAATCCGAATTTTTGGCGAGTAAAATGTTGTGATTTTCCTAAATAATATCGCAAGTTTATGAGTTATTATTGATGTTTTTATGTGTGTTGTGGCTGTGGCTGCAGTAGAAAGGAACTTGTTCACCCCTGTTTTGTCTATTCAATAAAGGCATTTATTGTGGCTACAGGAGTTATCTTTTATATTTATATATACACATCCCGATCTACATACTGTCAAATAAACGAACCACACGGCGTGGCGCAAAATGAGAGGCTTCGCCTCTAGCGCTGACGTCCGAGGTTCGATTGCCGAGTGGGGGTGCAGTGATTGTGTACACCTGATGAGCCCAGAATTAGGGCAAAACACGTGCCACGTACTGTTTGCATTATTTGACAGTAAAACTATTTCAATATATATATATATCAGCGCTTTCCGGTTCATTTTACCCTCGCACCCCCTTGGTTTGAGAAGAAGTATGAAAAAATATGAGGTTAACGCAGAAAAGCATTACCAGACACAACCTCTCCCGTTTTTCTTTTTGACATGTGTTGATGAGGTGATGTATCAACAACACTGTGAGCCATTTCAATATGCAATGTTTATTTAGTTATTATTATATATTATTGTGCCTTACAGAGTCATTTGTCTACTTGCAGTCACGTGCAAGTGCAGTTCTGATTTTCTTTGTACAACCTATGTTAATCGGATAACAAAAGACAATACCTGGCAAGCAACCTAATAAATGGTTTAAGGAGTAAGGATAACAAGTTTGAAATCGGATGTCAAAAATATACCAGTTTGAAATTTTAGTAAGGAAAAGCTGGATATACTTTCCACTGAGAATACTAAATAATTCAATGGCAAACTTGTTCCAAACAGAGTGATCCAAAATTTCCCACCATAGTTCTTAGGGATAGTGAAAATACCACCATCTCATATTTCACAACAGTTCTTAGATACTCAAGTTAAATATTTGTAGATACTCAACACATGATGGGTGAAAATGACCTTTAAGAAGTAAACTCTTAAGCATTTATGGGTTTGAATTTGCCCTATTACTCTCATACTTATGACAAAACACAGAGGCAATTACAAAGATAAATAAAATGGTGGTCACACTAACACAAAGAGATACAGGACAAAATTTCATGTGTAGAATGCAATGATAGATAGTGTGATATGGCTTTGATGAACACTACATATTCGAACGGGACTTGGTCAGAGTTTCTGGAAAACAGCTTAGCCAAATTCTAAAAAATTTTTTTCAACTTTCTGAGCTCTATGTTTCCCCTTACAATTTGCATATACAGGTACTCGTCAACATACAACCTATTCAAGTTACGACTGGTCGACTTTATGACGTGTTGGACAGTTTCTCCCACCAGCTATTGGCAGCGCCTGTTTCCCGCAGTTCCAAGTCTCGCTACGCAGCAGTAATAATATACGCAGCAATGTTGCCCCATGTGTGTTTGTGTCTTGTTGTTTTGGCAGTTTGATAATATACCCCTAACATGTCTACCAAGAGGAAATTGTCTCTGTCCACTCCTCAGTCTGCCAAAAAGGAAAGAAAGGCCATTGATCTAGACACCAAAATGATGATAATAAAACAGTATGAAGGAGGAAAGAAAGTGAATGTGATCGCATGTGATATGAAGTTATCACACTCTACTGTGTCGACTATTTTAAAGGACAAAAAAAGAATTCATGAAGCTGTGAAAGGTCCTGAACCTTTGCAATCAACAGTGATTACGAAGCAACGTGCCAGGCTCATCCATGAAATGGAGAAATTGTTAAACATTTGGATGGAAGATCAGATTCAAAAGCGGACGCCGTTAAGCCTCTTTACAATACACTCGAAGGCTAGAAGTCTGTTTGAGACTTTAAAGCAGCGCTTACCGATTCATTTCACCCTCGCACCCCATGTGACGGACGAGGCCGATTTCGCACCCCCTTGGTTTGAGAAGAAGTATGAAAAAATATGAGTTCATATGATAGTTCATAATACCCACGCAGCACTAAGTCATCCGTTTTAACAAGCAGCGTATTGCACTGATACGAAATAGTCTGCCCATTTAATTATTTAGAAATGGATAGATAAATTAAGATTTTGTACAAATAATGTCTTTCATTTTTTCTTCTTCGATGGATTCTGGCACCTCCAGCAGCTCGTCCTTAATGCGAAATTTATGAAGAGAAAAATAAACAATTCAGACAAAGCTCACTATGTTTATGAAAAGAGCAACTCCTCCCATAACCCCACCCGCAGCCTCGCCTGATGAAGGTGATATTGACAACCTGCAGCCAAGCACCAGTGGTGCCAGGAATTAAATGTACAGTATTTCTTATTTTTGTATGTTTTCCACATATTAAGCAAATTGTACTGTAGTACAAGAAAGAAAGTAGTAATAGTAGTAGTAGTAAGAAAATGTCAATAAAATATTACTTTAAGATGATTACAATATCATTACCCAGTCTAATATTCTTACCTTTATTTAACATAGGCCGACTTACGTCCAGATCAACTTACAACCAGTCAGTCAGAACCAATCGCAGTCGTAAGTCGACGAGTACCTGTACTTTAAGGATATCAAACTTTTGTATGAGGGCAGGATTGCAGTAAATGTACAATGACATGTTCTCTTTTTTCTAGCTTGTAGATATTATAAAATATTTTCTGTTTAGATGGTAGAGTTACTTAGCATGAAGTATTCTTATTTTGTTGTTTAACCATTTAGTTGAGTTTGGCGCTTTGCACACCAGGCCTTTCTATTTAAAACTGCCTTCTGAGTTCCTCCATAGCCATACACATAATCTCTGTAATGCTGTCTAACCATCTTAGTCTATGTCATCATCCTTCTCTCCTCTTGCCTTAACTTGCCCCAGCACAAGACTTCTCCAGGGAATCTTATTTTATACATGTTACCTTTAAATAGAATAATTATATACTGTTATTTAAAAGAGTAACATTCTTTCACAATACAAAGTTTATATTATTTTACAATAAAAATCTTATTTACAATGGAAATCTTATTTGGACTTACATCATATCACATGAAGACAAAATAATTTATCACTTTGTGTACATTTCTAGGTATTGTTCCTAAAATTTTTCTGATTTAAAAGTCGAAATGGTAAATGTTTTTATTAAACTGTATGGCTTCAAAATAAAGCCAGTGAAATGTTAATGTAAATTATCTTTAAATGCTATGGAAAAATATGACCAACTTGGATTACATCTTAAAACTGCTTGGGAGGGAGGAACTTGCATTTTGATGGTTTAAAATAAATAAATACTACGATGCCAAAAACAATGATTTCCATCCTTGTTACATGATTTTTGTCATGCTTGCTAATGTAGAACATGGGTTCCATTTTAAGCCTTTTTTAAATACACTAGCAGAGAGATTGGATGACTAATCCTGTCAAGATGTTCTGACCACAAGACTAAGTAGCTTTGTAAGTCAGAAACATGACTCATGCTCTTTACTTCCATAGCATAGCAGACAAACACATACAGTATCTCCTTTCTGTGTGTAAATGAGGTACCATCAATGTACTTGTGTATCATCCTCTTAAAGCTTTAATATTAAGCTTGTTTTCTTCAAACTAAATATCTCATGTAAATGAAGCTGCTTAAATAAATGCTATATTATGCATCACATACTTGGAAAGGTTTCCTCGGTCTATAGCATATTTTTTTCAGCTTTTATTTTGATTTTGGCTACCATCTTATGGCGCTTTTCCACTGCATAGTATGGCACAGCACGGTTCAGTACAGCTCACCTTGGTTCGGCTCGGTTTGCGTTTTGACTGCAGTTTAGTACCGCTTTAGAGTGGGCGGGATTATTCACGTGTCGTTATAGTTGTGCCGCCTCTACTGCCGTGACATCGTCGTAAATGCGCCACAAGCGACCTCCTGAAAAACTTTTTCATTCCGCGTCGCCCCATCCAGCTCTCGCTGGATCCGCCTCGCTACCAACGACAGGAACGTCTGTACTTCCTCAATAGACCACGAAACAGCCATTTTTGGTTAAAATAAAATGGTGCGTCCGAACCTTCGCTGGCTGTGCTAAAAATCTAGCGGGTCTGTTGTGTCTCGTGTCGCAAGTTCAGTGACGCAGTAATGACGATTTTCTCCGGCCAATCAGTGACCAGCAGAGTTTACACATCACGTTTTGGTAACGGTTCGGCGCGCTTGGAACCTCGGCTGAGGTGGTACTAAAAAAAGGACCAGGTACCAGGTACTGTTCCCAGTGGAAAACCCCCCAAAAGTGAGCTGAACTGAACCGTGTCGTGCCGTACTATGCAGTGGAAAAGCGCCATTAAACATGCAAATATTGCCAAAACTTCACCACCAACCCAACTGAACAATTCAACATTTTATTATGTCCCAAACACAAGCAATTTACTGTTACTAATGTAGGTTAATATTTTTGCATGGCATACACTATTTAGTGTTGAATTTTTCAAAGACTGTTTTATGCTAGACAATAAATGTCTGTTTGCTGTATCTTATGTAGTTCTTTGTAATTTTTTCAAAATGCAAGTGTTCTAACTGAATGTCAATATATTTTCTGCAAATTACAAGTAAAAAAACTGAATGTTATATCACTTATTCTTCTATCTCAAACACAAATTCAAAAAACTTTTCATACAGTGCCTTTCATAGCAAGACTTTATACAACTAAAAGCATTCTGAGATAGTAAAGACAACATACCCAGAGCAATATTACAAACCTAGGAGAAAAGAATTTTAGTATTATTACTAAAAATGCCACTAACTACACAGAAACAATTACACACAACATATAATGGAATTCAAAGGTTTTTTTGCACTGGAAATATTCCGATAATTACGAGCGCAAACAAAACACCAAAGTGTGAAATGTTTGTTTGGCAGCAAGACGTCCCTCTAGAATGTGATAAAGTTTTTCAAAGAACTAACATTCATTTCCAATTAAACGGTTGCTCATAAAGGAGACTCTTCAAAAACCAACTTTATTTTGTATTATATTTTTATTTTATGTACTTGAAACAACAAAAAAAAAAATCATTTTTAAAAATTCTCAGGGAAATATTCCAAATCTAAATTATATTTACATCAATGTGTTTAGGTAATTTAGGTAAAAACAGTGCTTTTAATTAGGGAACATGTTCAAAGCAGGAGTCGAGACTTAGAGGCAAAATCAGTACACTATGCATGGAATAGTTTAAGGTACTTTCCTTTGTTTCTAATAGAGTCTCTCTGTTTTTAAAATGTAAACCGACTTCGGAACAGCATGTTGCATGCAGGCCAAAGATGAAGAGAACATTGGAAAGACTGGTGTATAAAAAAAAAAAAAAAAAACAATGAGGTGGATATGAAGTGCTAACACTGAAGGAGAGAAAGGTAAGGTGAATGGTTTCACCGGTGTAGAGGCAATAGCTGACAAGACCGAGTGGACAAGTGCCATGTTATGGGGGTGAAAGAGACAATGTTATTTTTAAACAGTGTGACCAAATGGTTTAATGTGAATGGAATGCTTGTGCAGCAGCCAACACTGCTGCATCGCAAATCCAGCACCTAGTCAGTTTGTTAGTGTGGAATCTGCATGTCCTTGCAAAGTCTGTGTTGATTTTCTCCAGATATGCATGATGGGTTAACACTAGAATCCAAATTTGTTCACCAGGAGTGTAGACATGTGCACTGCAAATGACTGATTTCCTGCCTTGGAAATTAGTGGTGGCAGGTGTACCCCTGAACCATCCGGCCTTAAACTGAATTAACGGCGTTTTTAGAGTGCTACAGTTTTTTTAAGATATATGTCACTGAGGTTGGGGTTAATGATGTTGTCAGAAGTTACTATCATGAAAATAAAATCTGTATGATATAAATAATTATCGTTATTTACAATAAGAAATCTCAAAGAACGATTAGATTAAATCAAAGATTAAAAATGAAAAAATACATATACATAAAATAAAAGTGTATATCTTGTAAAATAGCTTGCATGATCTGTTGAGAAACTTAATTAAAAATCAAATCCTAATTTTAAAAAAATTGTCTCTGATCAGACACAATGTTCCTTTTCTGTCAATATTTTTTCATTTTATCACCCACTCATTTTGTGGCTGGGTCACTCTGCCTGAAAGTGAATTAATTTGCCTGCTAATTACCCAACAAGTCCAAGAAAGTATTATGAATCTATGCTATTTACATTTCTCTTGTACCTAGTTAACTAGCAAAATTATGCACAACACAGAACCTTCAAATTATTTTTCATTTGAGTTGGCTATGGCAAGGTTTGCACAACTATGAAAATCTTTCAGCTGATTATGACTCTATGCATAATTGGGCTAAAATTAAGAACTATGGAACAGAGTCAACTTTATGCTTAACAGAAGTGCAAAAGGTGTGAGTGAATGAGAATAAGGTGCCTAACTAAATTAATCTGTATGGTCTCACATACAGGGTATAGTGAAATTCTTACTTGCATGTCTGACCAACATGTAGCAAAACACATTAAGAAATAAATCATACTAACCTTTATTATGTTGCCTATATGCGTTTCGTCACTAATTAAAAAAAACTCAAGCTATACAGCACAGATGTTTAAACAATGTCAAGGTTTTTACATTGTTCAGCCACAATATTAAAAGCACTGACAGGAGAAGTGAATAATATTGATTATTGTGTTGCAATGGCACATGTCAAAGTGTCATATATTAGGCAGCCTTGAAAGTGATGTGTTGAACGTAGGAAAAACTGGCAACCGTAAGGATCTCAGCGACTTTGACAATTTTATCTCTAAAATGGCAGGTTCTGTGGAATATTCCCAGCATGCAGTGGTCCATGCTTAACAAAAGTGGTCTAAGGAAGAACAACCGGTGAACTGGTATCAGAGTAATGGACACCAAAGGTTCACAGACACCCAAGGTAGGTTCACTGATGCGCATTGGGAGCAAAGGATAGCCCCTCTGGCTTGATCCCATAGCTGAGCTACTGTAGCACAAATTTCTGAAAAACTTTTTGCTGGCCATAAGAAAAAGGTATCAGCACACATAGTGCTTCACAGCTTGCTGTGTAGCTGCAGACCATTCAGAGTGCCTATGCACAGACCACCCCCGAAACTTCTTACAATGGGCAGGTGAGCATCAGAAATTTGACATGGAGCAATGGATGAAAGTAACCTGGTCTGATTAATCAAGTTTTCCTTTAAATCATGTAGACAGTCGGGAATCCTGCGGCCCTGAGGTTTATGTGGATATTTCTTTGACAAGTACCACCTACTTAAAGATTGTTGCAGACCACATACATTCTTTCATGGAAGAAGTATTCCCTGATGGCAGTGGCTTCTTTCAGAAGGATAATGTACCCTGCGAGACTGCAAAACCTCTTAATGAATGGTAAGGAACGTGACAAAGAGTTTAAGGTGCTGACTTGGCTTCCAAACTTAAAGTGTCTGCTGTTAACATCTTGGTGCCAGACACCTCAGAGGACACCTTCAGAGGTCTTGTGGAGCCCTGCCTTGTCAGTTCAGAGCTGTTTTGGCTGCATGAGAAGAACCTATACAATTATTAGGCAGGTGGTTTTAATGTTGTAGCTGAACAGAGTATACTAAAAATGAAAGAAATGCAAATTAGGCACAGAATATGATGTAATATCCTGGACAACACAAACAAGAATGTAATTCATAATCTTTGGACAAAGTTTAAATCTGTGTTGCTTGAACTGGAGTGCCAAACTTGGGGATGCAGTTAATGTTTACTATGACAGAATAATTAGTGAACTATAGAGTATAAAATGGATTTGGTATTATTATTATTGCATAACATTGCTAAATCACAAATTAATATTGACCATTCCAGTGCTAAATTCATGAAACACAGATTCAGCCTCTCTGGCAGCTTTCATAAAATAGTTACCTTTTTGCCAATATTTTTTGAAGACCGGCAATGAACTTCTCTGGTAAATATTAAAATAAAACAATGTTTTTCCTATATAATTTTATTAATCAACAGTAGGGCCTCAACATTCATTCACAGATTAAGAGCAGCACTTTCCAATAACAGCTATTAACAATGCTTAAAAATATCGTATTATTTCATATTTACAGTACTAATTTTATTGAAGTTGTTTGTCAAAACAAAATACATCCAGCTACGCCAGTAAAGAACTTCTGAAACGAGGTTCAACTCAAGACTTGCCTAAGTAATTTAAATAAAATTAATGCTTGAATTTTCCCACTTATGGCTTCATTTGATTTTCAAATATTACTTATTTTGTGGCAACTGTTTAAGAAACTCAATTTACACTTATATAGGTATATTGCTTATACCTAGAAGGCCTTATTATCTCAAATCCAAACAAACATACGCACTAGTACAAAATCCACTTACTCGTCTTACATAGCGTGTTTGACTATGTATATTGATGATATTGACAAGATTCACTTTCACAACAGCAGCTTACTTAAAGCAGTTAAAGACTAAAAATTGCAAATTGGTTCCACCAATGAAAAAAACAATTCCACATGCAAAAGACAGGTGGATCAACTAACTCAAAGTCTAAATTACCGTAAGGTGGACTGTGTTACTAATATGCAAGAAACCTCATATCTATACCATTGAGGGTTGTCCCAATACCAAAATTTCAAACTTTGATACAATACTATATAAATACTAACTCTAATATCCAATACAGTATACAATGTAACCCAATAAAATGTATTTAAATAAATTACAATGTTCTATGCATTAAAATCCTCACACTGAAAAAAATAGAAATTTTAGTCATAAAATACTTCAAGAAGTCAATCTTTTAAGTTCTGTAAACAGTAAAAAGTAAATAAGTTTAAATCTGGTCAACAGCTGGTTTCTCAATCAGTATGAGGAAACTGCAGTGATGTCCAATTAAAAAAAAAAAAAATCATAATTACTGCTGTGCTGAGAAGTGCTTTCTCTGATACTACTCAAAGGAAAATGCACCGAGCTGGTGCATTCACATAGACCCCATCAATGAAACAGCCATAACAGCCAGCCAAATACAATAAACTTTCACTTTAGTCACCATACCACAATTCAATTTCTACTGCAATATACAGAGTATATGAGCACACAGAGGAGTAGTGCTGCTGTTTATGCAATTAAGCACTGAAAAGTTATACTGCTTTACATTCTATAGTAAATTTGATGAAATATAATTTGAAAATAGCAGGTAAATAAAAGAAAGTAATGCAGAAGAGCAGCATACTTCACAGAAGGTTTAAAAGCAGAATTGAGTGACTAAGCCCTAGTGCTAAAGAGATTTGCTCCTGAATGAATAGTGCAGAATAAAACTAGCCCACATGTAAAAGTAAATGCAGACTCCTGTCTTAATGTGTTGAATGTTTAACTGACAACAAAAAAATTTGGATGTGTAGGCTTTGCGCCCTAGGAACCAAGTTATCCCAACTATTCATAACATTTCAATAATTATTTACTGCTCTGATGCTGATCTTTGTGGTCATTACGTTAGCAATTGACAAGAAGAATTCATAATTAATTGCAAAATTCAGTATTTGAGGGTTTCTATAGATTAAAACTTCCTCTTGAATGATTTGGCTCAAAAACTAATCAGCACATTGTCATCTTATAACAGGCTTAAGTTTTGAGTTTGGTATTTTCCCGTCCAGCTCTAGACCAGTGTTTCCCAACCTTGGTCCTGGGGGCCCACTGTGGCTGGTATTATTTTTCTTTTATTCTAAATTCAGAAAATCACAGCAGCATGATTTTAACATGTATAATGCTTAACTCTTCTTTTGTTGATTTCATCATACTTTGCCCTTTCTCTGTGCAGTTTTTCCCCTTCATTGTATCTTATTAATGACATTAAAAATGAGCAGAGCAGACATACAGGCAAACAACACTGAATAATGATAAGCTGCAACTACTTTAGCATCAGACCCACTAATTAGCAAATAATGAATTAATTAAACAAATAGAACACCTGGAAAAGTAGAATGAAAATCAAGATGAAAATATTGTTAAAAAAAAAAAAATATTACATATACATGTTTGGTACATTTAATATATATATATATATATATATATATATATATATATATATATATATATATATATATATATATATATATTATATTTTTTTTTACCAAACTTAGTTTTCTAATTTCTATATTGTTCCCAAAACACAGAACTTGGGAAATAACCACTCAATTAGCCCAGGAGTCCAATTATAAACAGAAGCTGGTTGGAACAAAACCTGCAGCCACCGGGGGTCCCCAGGACCAAGGTTGGGAAACACTGCTTTAGACCATCCTCAAGAAACTGACACACATACACATACACACACACACACACAGACGCATCATCAAGATATCAGTGTTTTCAGTATCGGGAACCCTAAAACATGGAGGTCCATCGAAAACGGGAGATCGTTTTGCACCCCCCCCAATAGACGATAGGTTATGCCGGTGGAGGGCACAAAGCAAAACAGTTATTACATTCTTATACTGATAAATGCTTGAGTTATTTAGAAACAAGATACCTAATCAAAATTCCATGTATTGACATTTATTTGTGTTAGTCCTTCAAGTTTCTGACTAAATTGGTTGTGTTAGCTCCCGAAGCATATACTTCAAGACAACTCTCTGGCTTCTCTCTTTGACACTTGTGTCCTGGTGAAGATTCCAACACTATTGAAGTTGTCATCTTAACACCTGAGAATGGGTAGAAACAGGGCTTCAACTCTACCCCTGCCCATTGGTAGCCTCCTCCTCTTCTTTTTTCGGCTGCTCCCGTTAGGAGTTGCCACAGTGGATCATCTTCGTCCATATCTTTCTGTCCTCTGCATCTTGTTCTGTTATATATGAGGCTCAATTGCCAAAAGCCAGCTCAAACCAGAAGTACAATTGCAATGTAGGATATAGGATCGATACCATGAAAAATGAGTATTAAAACAATTCTAAACATGCTGTAAAGCGTTATTTATCAATATAATACCATTTGTGCTCAAATGCTACAATTTTGTATATGCTGATTCAATTGTCGGCAGCGTGGAGTAATACAAGGGAAAATACGCATCTTAAGGCTTAGTTCTGAAATTCAACCGAATTTAAAATATCAAGCAAAGTATGCAAAAAAATTAAACAAATCTTTAAAAAGATCAAGACAAAATTCTGAAGCTGCTTTAGAATGCAATAGTAATATAAATTGTAAGTCATAAAAAATTCTTATCAAGCTGTAAACATAATGAACTAAATGCTTTTTATTTTTATTAAGTTGCCAACAACATGTATTTGGTGTCACTCAATACAATCCAGCTATTACCATATAGCAGCAATATTCTTTCCTCAAAGTTATAACTGCTGCCAGATTTATCCTTGATCATGAAAAAAATAAAACATGCTTGACAATGACATTTACTCAGCAAAAGAGAGAAGAAAAACAAAAATGTATTTAACTATCAACAAGATTTTTTTGTTCCCTAAAGAAA
This sequence comes from Polypterus senegalus, assembly GCF_016835505.1. Classification (NCBI taxonomy): domain Eukaryota; kingdom Metazoa; phylum Chordata; class Cladistia; order Polypteriformes; family Polypteridae; genus Polypterus; species Polypterus senegalus. Next base: position 31,389,591 of record NC_053164.1, read on the forward strand.
TATTTACATTTGGAAATAACTATTTTTTTAAAACTAATTAGAAGTTAAAACAAAATTGATTCAATGCCCAGCAACTCAACAGCGTAAAACTAATACAACCCCAACTATAGTTTTCCAATTAATCTCTAAAACAGAGCAATGGAAAGCCTTCATTTAACCTAACACACTTTTTTCTGCATAGAGGAATGTTAACCTGTACACTGTGTTGCTTTATTTTCAAGACTTCAATAAATCAAAAAATAAAAAACAACACGTGTTAAAAATCAATGAATTAAAGTTACAAAATGTCCACAGCTCTATTCTAAACACATTTTGAATGGTTACATAAAACTAATTTGTTTTCTTCAAAAATACCCTACCTCAAAAATACAGTTAAAAGAAGCAGATGTTAAAAGTATGAAGCTGGTGTACAAAATACAACATCCCAAGAAGAAAACAGTATAAAAAATATTTTAAAAAAAATGCAATTAACAATTTTCAATTTACAAAGCATGTTATGTATACTCAATTACAAAATAACATAAGGAAAAATAAAAAGCTAAACTTACTTTCCCTGTTAAACACCGTCAATGTTTAATCATGCCAGCCGAGAATGCAGGAGCCATGGCACCGAGGTTCAGAGAACCTCTATTTTCTAAGCTGAAACTGGGGATCACGTTGTCTGTAAAATTTAGGGGGAAGGGGGATCTTTTCTACACCTGAAATGAAAGCAAAATGTAGAGTTAAATACTGGTTGGTTAAACAGTAATACATGTCACAGCAGCGTTCCCCCTGCTGCTGAATAGACAAAGTTAGCACAACTTCACTGTAATTGACAATAATGACCACTGTAAACCTATAAATATGCCACAGAGACATGAATTTTAATACACTTTAGTATAAAGTTGATATTATATCAATATTGTCAAAATTTTCATGAGTAATGACATGCAATTTTCTTTCCTCTTTAGCATTCATGATCATGGGCTGGGTTACTATACAAGATACACCCATATAATTTCCTTACTAGTATATAATACAGTATTTAAAAATATTGTTTTCAAATACAAAGAAGGAGAACACAAAAATCAGAATAATTAAGATTAATTTTGCTCATTATCTTTCAGAGGTGTTTTGATTTTTTCCTTTCAAATTAAAAATAAATCAACACTTCTTGCTGTATCAAAACAATTTTTAGTTTTAATCTTTATATTCAACAATTGTACATTAATGAAATAACCATTTCAAAGCAAGCAACAATGAAGAGAGATAAAAATTCTTACAAAAACAAGGTATATTTTTCCTTAAACCTAATAAATTAACACATAAGTGAGAAACCAGGCACTCAAACATAAATGTATGGCCATAGTTGACAAGTTTTCAAGCTATTCAAATCTAAACGTCCACTTAAAAAGACAGTTTATTGATCCCATGCAAAATTTAAGAATGGAAAATCTAAAATTGTCCTATTAGAATGAACATAAATGGGTGGATAAGTTCACTTTTAATGGACAGAATAGACTATAACTCACCACACCAATGTTTTGGAAAAAGCAGACATTATTTAACTATAGCACCATACCACATCTTTTAAGTGAAACCTTAGAAGAATTTGTGCCCTTTTGACCTTCTCTCTATAATATGAAATGTCAGTGCCTGATTCAGTAGGCAAGTGCAATTTCCATAAACTGTTTATAATGGGTGGACAGTTCAGTAGCAAGGACATAAAATTGTATTGTAACTTTAAAAGGAAACAGCCAGCTGATTCATACCTTTTCCAAAGCTATTATAAAAACAAAGCTAAAATATATAAATAAGTCAGGGAATAATAAATACATGTAACATAATAAATTATAACACCACAAAAATACAATTTGACTTAGCCACTGCAATGTTATACTGAAGCTATGTAAATCTGAACAATATTAACTATAATCTAAATCAAAGGGATGTTAAAAAATAAATTCGGTATTTTTGAAATGAATGGCATAGGTACAGCTGTCTCAGAAACTTCAATTAAGTAGAGCTGTATTTATAAAATGACATTTAAAAAGCATCTGCCATAGTATAATCCTATAGTTGTAATCAATGGAGCACGTTAAGACAAAGCCTTAAAACGCATTAAATATGTTCTGGTTTCCAAAAAAAAAAAAAACAGGTCTTTGAAATATACAGACATGTACCATCATACTGATAAGGTCAATACACAAACTTACTGTAATCAAAGTTCACAACTTCCTATTTCAGGTTTTATTTAGGGAAGTTAAAAAAAATTTTAAAAAAGTCTCTAAAATTCCAGGAGAGTTTATTTCTAGAAAATTGTACCTATCAGTAACACTAATGGTGGCCTCATGTGACTAAGTCCACTAGCAGCAGTAGCAGTAAATCTCTCATGATCTCCAGTTTTTTTACATTTTCCACATATGCCTCACCAATCTCCACTTACCCTGAGACCCCCTCCCATAGAAACAGGCTGTACTTGCTACACACTGCCTCTCTCCAATTCTTTCTCCCTCTTTTTAATACCTTGCTCCTACTTTCAAATTCTTAATTAAGACTGCAATTGCAGAATTCAGAAAGCAAGTTACAGGCCACCATGCACCCTGGAAGTGAAACATTAATGTACACGTAATGAAGTGGAAATGGAAGACAAACTTTTTTTAATATGGAGAAGCCTCACAAACAGCCTGAGGTTTTATTTTCAACAAATAAACATGAAAACAGGTACTACACCTTTTCTTTTTTGCCATGAAGCAAATAAAACAGCCCTGTAATTCAGAGGACATGGTGACTAAGGCAGACTGTAAAGTACAACACTACTGGCTCAGTACCCACTACTGACTCATTTTGTGATACTTAGCAAGATGCCTAAAATGTCTGTGCTCAAACTATACCACTATGAGTAATAAGCCGCTTTGGATAAATGTTTCTGCTGATATAACAAATACAAAAACCCTTCTCGTTTAACAGGATGTTTATTAAAGACCAAGCAACAACAGTGGCAGCCATAATTAATTAGAGCCATTAACAAAGTTTAAATAAAATTACATGGCGGCTGCTGTAAACACAGAACTTAAAGTGGTTCAATAAATTAGATTAGACCATTTAGTATGTACAAAATGATAATCCATAACTACTTCTTACACTGTATGAAACGCATTTAGAAAACTATGTATGTAGAAGGCTATTTTTATTTCTTTCATTTGTTATGGCATTTGTAGAGCTATACTTTAAAGGTAATGCTTACTGCCTACATTGGGTGATGAAGTAGTACACATAATATTAAATTAATTATACACTACTCAAATATATCTATTATGTACATATTGTCATGTGCACTGTATGATTACATAGATGTTGACTTGAAATCAAGACTTCCTCACAATTCTCCTGAACTGAAAAATTGACCAAACTACTTTATCATTATCATGCAGACAATTAAATTATTTGTTCAGCTAAATATCATGAATGACACACGAAATGACATAGGGCATGCCAAAGTCTCCGCACACAACCTTCATACCTAGTGCATCTCATATTTTCCAAGCCAGCTTTATCCATTATAGAACTGCAGCAGTGCAAGCAATAATAGGATAATCCAATGACAGTATATACTTTCAGTATACTTTTTTTTATTATTAATAACTTTATATTAACTTGTTGCAGGTGTTTAAATGATATAATAGCTTCACCTTAAGATAGCTACACAACCACAATTTGGTCATTATATGGGGCTTCCTTAAAATAACAGTTTAAAACATGGTTTGGAAACCTGCTCCCTTGCAAAGAACAAATGTCTCTTGAATATGCAGCTGCATTTAGCTTTGCTGCTAAGTTTTTGACAATGTTGCAATAATTTTAATCTTTGAAGCAATTTTTTAAATGCAAAGTTCCTTCTTGTATTTTTGTTATTTTAATTGTGCTATATTATTAGTATTATTAAAAAAATGTATTTCCTGTATAGCTCAACATCACACGAGGAATAACTCAATGGGTTTCAATGGGCCCTATTTTGTCACAGCGAGGCCTCAAATCTCTAAGACAACAAGAAAAAACTCCCAAAACACCTTGTAGCTGAAAAAAAAAACAGAATAAATCTTGAGAAAGGCGATTCTGAGAGAGAGAGAGATATCCCCTTCCAGGTAGGCTGGGAATGTGATGGATGTCACAAAATGGTTAAATACAATACATGAAACAGTATGCAAGCAATCCTCATCACAGAGCTAGATGGCTAATTTATCACTGCCACCTCAGAAATACAATAGAGCAAAGTACAATTTGCACAGTTCAATAATGAATATAACCAATAAGCAATTTAAACAAACATTAGCCCACAAAAAAATTGCAGACATGAAAATATAATGCAATTGGTCATGTGATATTTTCCAAGGACCTAAAATTAATTGCCCCCAGGATTTATGTAGGAAGAGATATTGTCTTATTTTTCGAGCTCTGATCTTACTAGCATGCTTGGTTTATACTTATCAGGTTATATTGCACAAACTGTTATTTGCCATTTTAATGGCTTCTGCACAGTGCTGGACAATGGGAATGTTCTATCAACATAAGTCATTGAATTTTTTTCAGAGGATGCTTACTGTAGCACAATGCAGCAAATGTTATAATTAAGTTTCCTTTTGCCGGCGTTTGGCATCTTCCCCTAGTTTTAAAGACTGCTTGAATCACTACGAATTATTTTTTTCTATCCCTTCTGCATTCACCAAATCACTCCTACATTAGTGTCACTTTTCAATTTTACAGGTGTTTTATGTGGCTAGGTGAGTGATTTATTTTTGTACATCTAATCTGAAGTGCAGATTGTTTGTTTAGCAAACAAAATAAGAAATTTAAATTTAAAAAGTATATTTACAAGTGGATGAAAAAAATTAGATTATAAGAACAGAAGAAATTCCTGCCTTGTGACCAATAATACTAAGAGAGACTCCTCTTTCCAGCGACCCAGCACCTGACAGATGGATTTATTTAGTGGATGAAAGTGTTAAATGCCTTTCGGAAGATGGCTACTACAGCTAGAGATGCTTCTTCAACATAATGGAAAAAAAGTTAACACCAGCTCAAATTGATTTAAATACTAAAGGATAGGTTTTACACAATAGAAAGGAAGAAACATTTAGAAAAGATTAGCTTATAAAGAAAGTCCACAGGATATTAAAATTTGATTAAATATTTACTTCTTTGTATAACAAAGAAAGAAAATTCCAGCAGTAAGAAAAAACAACTATACAGTGCATTCGGAAAGTATTCACAGCACATCACTTTTTCCACATGTTACAGCCTTATTTCAAAATAGATTAAATTCATTTTTTCCTCAGAATTCTACACACAACACCCCATAATGACAATGTGAAAAAAGTTTACTTGAGGTTTTTGGAAATTTATTAAAATTAAAAATACTGAAAAGTCGCATGTACATAAGTATTCACAGCCTTTGCTCAATGCTTTGTCGATGCACCTTTGGCAGCAATTACAGCCTCAAGTCTTTCTGAATATGATGCCACAAGCTTGGCACACCTATCCTTGGCCAGTTTCGCCCATTCCTCTTTGCAGCACCTACCTCTCAAGCTCCATCAGGTTGGATGGGAAGCGTCGGTGCACAGCAATTTTAAGATCTCTCTAGAGATGTTCAATCGGATTTAAGTCTGGGCTCTGGCTGGGCCATTCAAGGACATTCACAGAGTTGTCCTGTAGCCACTCCTTTGATATCTTGGCTGTGTGCTTAGGGTCGTTGTCCTGCTGAAAAATGAACTATCGCCCCAGTCTGAGGTCAAAAGCGCTCTGGAGCAGGTTTTCATCCAGGATGTCTATGTACATTGCTGCAGTCATCTTTCCCTTTATCCCGACTAGTCTCCCAGTTCCTGGCGCTGAAAAACATCTCCACAGCATGATACTTCCACCACCATGCTTCACTGTAGGGATGGTATTGGCCTGGTGATGAGCGGTGCCTGGTTTCCTCCAAACGTGACGTCTGGCATTCATACCAAAGAGTTCAACCTTTGTCTCATCAGACCAGAGAATTTTGTTTCTCATGGTCTGAGAGTCCTTCGGGTGCCTTTTGGCAAACTCCAGGCGGGCTGCCATGTGCCTTTTACTAAGGAGTGGCTTCCGTCTGGCCACCCTACCATAAAGGCCTGATTGCCTGATTGATTGATTAATTACTGCAGAGATGGTTGTCCTTCTGGAAGGTTCTCCTCTCTCCACAGAGGACCTCTGGAGCTCTGACAGAGTGACCATCGGGTTCTTGGTCACCTCCCTGACTAAGGCCCTTCTCCCCCAATTGCTCAATTTAGATGGCCGGCCATTTCTAGGAAGTGTCCTGGTGGTTTCGAACTTCTTCCACTTACAGATGATGGAGGCCACTGTGCTCATTGGGACCTTCAAAGCAACAGAAATTTTTCTGTATCCTTCCCCAGATTTGTGCCTCGAGACAATCCTGTCTCAGAGGTCTACAGACAATTCCTTTGACTTCATGCTTGGTTTGTGCTCTGACATGAACTGTCAACTGTGGGACCTTCTATAGACAGGTGTGTGTCGTTCCAAATCATGTCCATTCAACTGAATTTACCACAGGAGGACTCCAATTAAGCTGCAGAAACATTTCAAGGATGATTAGGGAAAACAGGATGCACCTGAGCTCAATTTTGAGCGTCATGGCAAAAGCTGTGAATACTTATGTACATGTGCATTCTCAATTTTTTTTTTTTAATAAATTTGCAAAAATCTCAAGTAAACTTTTTTCACGTTGTCATTATGGGGTGTTGTGTGTAGAATTGAGGAAAAAAACTGAATTTAATCCATTTTGGAATAAGGCTGTAACATAACAAAATGTGGAAAAAGTGATGCGCTGTGAATACTTTCCCGATGCACTGTAAATAAAATTAAACCGTGTTTCATTTCTTGTAACGTGAAATACTGTTTTTTAATTAAAACTTTTAACAATCACCCTTAAAAAGCTAATATATCTGAATTGCTTTCAGTTGTGTTTTAGTATTGTTTTCTGAGCCACTAACTTATTAACATGAAGTGGAGTGTGTGTGTGTGTAGAAACACAAAAAATATATTAAACTAATGAAAGTCTTCAATTAGCCCAATACCGATACAGCTATATAATAATTTCAAACTCTTAATTCATGATATTTCATGCTCTTTACAGCTCATTGGAGAAGTTCAATCACAATTATACTAAAATAACCTGTTTAGAGCAATGTGCCAATCTCTCTTTATTAGATACATCTTGCCAGTCTTTTTATACATTAACTATTTCAATAGAAATAAATTTAAAGATTTAAGATATGACGACTAGCATTTCACTAACAACACGATCCAACTGAAAATGCAGAACTCCACCAGGAATACAAAAAGACAAATTTTGGAAACAAGACCAAGACGACAAATGTGAAAATAGTGATGGTATTTCTGTAACTTTTCCACAACGCAGAACAGGTACATAATAAAAGCAGGGAAATAAAAACATCCATTTTCTTGAACATACTTTTTCCAGTATTGGTATGAGGGGAGTCTGAGTATTACCCCAAAAGCATGGGTATACAACATCATCTACATCACAGGGTATACTTTTATACAGGCCAAGATTTCACTAACATCCATCCATCCATTTTCCAACCCGCTGAATCTGAACACAGGGTCACGGGGGCCTGCTGGAGCCAATCCCAGCCAACACAGGGCACAAGGCAGGAACCAATCCTGGGCAGGGTGCCAACCCACCGCAGGACACACACAAACACACCCACACACCAAGCACACACTAGGGCCAATTTAAAGTCTATATACTCTGTGTTTGTTTTTTGTCATCAAACTTAGAAATTAAACCAAAAATCTACCCAGCTGCTACCTACATGCCACTGTGTGATTAAAGATTAAAAAAAAAAGTTCAGGTAATTCTGCACAGTTTGAGGCTGTGCACATGCTTTAACTGCACAATTCAGTATCTGAAGAGAAGCAATTTAAGGTGTTTACAGATTAAATCTCATCAAAATTCAATGTGACACAAAAAGTCAATTATAGTTTAATTAAAAAAAAAAAAAAAGTTTATTATCCCTTGAATGGGCTAGTGAAATTACTCTATAAAAGCCCCATTTGTGTTCTGTTCATAACAGAGCCATCTAGCAGCAGATCTTATTTTGGTTTAATGCTGATAAATATGACATCTGGTTGTATAAGTGTCACATCAAAACACAGTAATAAAAGGCACAGGCCCAGCTTAATTTGACGCAGAAACTAAATCACTTAAAGTAAGAAAAGTACTAAAGACAATGTGTTAACTGTTTAATGTAAGTTAGTTGACATATATTGATAAGCTGAGCATAAATTGTTATATAAACTAATAACCATAAACTTCAAAACAGACTGTGAAAAGAACATGAGGCACAGAAGAAATCTCTGCATCACTTATACATGTCATTTTTACTTTATAACTTGAACCTAACAATTTCTGCTCCCTTTTGCCATGTGGAGCAGCATTTTACACCATTGCACTTACATGATATCCACTTTTCATATACAGTGGAACCTCAGTTCACGAACATCTCGGTACACGTACCGAGACTTGGTTTACGACCAAAAAGTTCGCCAAACTTTTACCTTGGTTCACGACCACACACTCGGTATACAAACAAGCCAGTTTCCCTTTCGGTTCGTACATGTTCAGTCTCTCCCTGTGCATTTCCTGTGCAGCGAGCAAGAGAGAGCGCGCGCGAGCGACACACACAGGCGCCCGAGACAGAGGCACACACGCACATGCAGGCACACACACACACGACACAGGCGTGCGCGCACACACATACACACGACATGCGCAACACACACACACACACACACATGCCGCACACACACACAGGCACACAAGGCGCTCCAGGCTCACGAAAGAGAGACACGCACACACGAAAGAGAGAGAGAAAGCGAAATAGCAAGCGAGAGGGGGGAAGGCTGAAAGCATAAGGTAGAAAAGGCTTGTTTTTGTTTTCAGTTCTGTTTACAGCGGTCGATTCATAGCATGCATTGTGGCAATGTTTCTTTTCTTGGTGGTTTATTAAATTACGGATTTTTCAAATGTTAATTTTTTTTCCCTGTGCTTAAAACTCATTAAAAAAAACTGTTTACAGCGATCGAGTCATAAGGCTATAGCGTGAACTCTTGCAATGTTAGTTTTCTCTGTTGTTCAAGGTTCTCAGTGTTATTCAATGTTTTTACATTTAGTTTATTATTAGATGTGCATTCTATCGTGTAATTAACTATATTTGTGCTTAAAAATCTTTTAAAAAAATATATTTACATACAGTTTGTACAGTCTAGAACGGATTAATTGTATTTACATACAATCCTATGGGGGGAAATTGCTTCGGTTCACGACCAACTCGGTTTACGACCAGAGCTTTGGAACGAATTATAGTCGTGAACCGAGGTTCCACTGTAATATAAAATTTAAATAAAGTAATAATTGAAATTTGATCTTTCTCAGAACAGTGTGCTAATTTTAACAATTTACAAGTATAGAAAAACTGGAGTTGTGACCCACAAAACATTATGTAATTTTGTTCAATGCCAGAATTCCAAAGTAAACCTGAAGTGTTGAAAGTCTAAGAAAAAAATAAGATGACTGCTCTTATTGCTATTGCTAAATTACATAATGCAATTGCACAATGCAATTGAAAGAATTTTATTTTAGTATACCTATAAATGACATACTAATTATTTCCCTCTACAAAATTTACAGACAATGGGAAATAGTCATAACACATATCCAGAAAATAGCTTTATCTTTTCTCCATCAAGCAAATAATAATGCAACAAATGTTCTCTCAAGACAACAGCACCTAGAAATATCTATTAAGAGTGAGTGAGGGAGGAGCACCCATATAATGCATCTCCTTCTCAGGGGCCTCATTTATGAAGGGACCAGCTTTGCTCCCAGTCTAAAGGGGATGAAATCTAAGTAATAAATGTAGACTCCAGCATTAATGTTTGCAGTGCACCATGCAATGTACATGTCTCTGTCATGTGCCTTTTGGTTTGGGATTCATAAAAGCAGTGTTAATGCTTGTGATGAGCCATCTATTAGAATGACAAATGTAGTGCATTTTATTACTACAAATGTTTGTGTTGTGCCATCTCTTGGAACGGTAGAGACATAACTGGATGGACACACAGATATTTAATTGTATTAAGGTGGATATAATCTTACATGAAGCTCAACACAGAAAAATGGGCTTATAAACGATAAGAAAACTCTCCAACACATACAAGATGAAAAACATGAATAGGATCTTTTCTTTGTGAATGTACTTGCTCACATTCCCCTAACAACCCAGACAGAAGGCTAATTCAAGGTGGCTGATATTTAATGGAAAATAATAACAAATATGGATGTCAAAAGAATGGATACTTGTGGGTACGAGTCAATACTAATGTTCCAATAATGTTTAGTCTTTTTTCAGTGTCGGTAGAATTGAATGACAGTCACTACTGGACTTACGCATGATTGAAAGTAGACAAGGTACTCTAGAAGGCAAAGTAATATGTGAGAAAAATATGAGTAAGACTTGCATATAAAAATCACGGTAAAGAAACAGCACCACCTCTACACGTCTCAAAAAGAAAAACAGAAGTCAAATTTAGAAATGATTTGTCTCCAAGACAGTCAAATTTTGGTATGTGATTGCTGAAATTGTGCATATTATTAAAAAAAAGGCCAAAACACACATTCAGGCTTTAATGATTACCACTTTTATCCCATTACAGAGTTTGTTCATAAATAGCTAAATGCATGCTTTGTAATCACAATAGTGTTACTGATCAGATGTTAGTTTTAATCAACATCAAGTGACTCAGTGAGAACCCTAACTACAAAGAGGACTATTTCATTTATGTTAGATAGAATGCCCAGAGGGGACTGGGCAGTCCCGTGGCCTGGAACCCCTGCAGATTTTAGTTTTTTTCTCCAGCCGTTTGTCTTTTTTTCTGTTTTTTCTGTCCACCCTGGCCATCGGACCTTACTCCTTTTCTATGTTAACTAATGTTGTCTTATTTTAACTTCTTATTTTGTCTTTTATTTTTCTTTTCTTCGTTATGTAAAGCACTTTGAGCTACTTTTTGTATGAAAATGTGCTATATAAATAAATGTTGTTAATCGTTCAACTTGTAGTGTTATGTTTTATGAGGAGACAAAATGATGATGTGATGAATCACTTTTTACTAAACTCTCCTATACAGACCGATGAAAGGAATGGAAAGGGATTTTACATCGAATACATTCAAAGGTGTGCTTTAAAGCATCCATCCATTTTCTAATTGTTTTATACAAAACCATCATGCATTTTTATCCATATAGTACTGTGTGCACTGCAGTGTGAACAGCTTTAGCAAATAAATGTATCATCATATATATATTATATTCTCTTACAGAAAAGGGCACAATATTATTCATTTTAATAGTGGAGATACTTTAAAAACGGTTAAATGGGATTTCTGTTTTTGCTGTGGTATTGAGTACAGTGAAATTATGTCATCCCTAATAACAAACATACACAAAATAAAATAAGTGTTTCAGATTTGACGGGATTCAGTTTATAATTGCTGAAATGTTTCCATCATTGAAATTTAAAGTCAAACTGAATTTGACAAAAAAAAGAAAAACGCATTTACTGTGAAATCAGTTTTTGTATGCACAGTCAGCCATATTTATTCATTCAAAACCACAACAAAAACAAAGTTGGCTAGTCCAGAACAGCTATACAGTATTGCTGGGAGATATGGACCAAAAATCATATCTTGATATTTTTTTTGCTGAATGGCGGTGATACACGATATCTCGATATTTTTTCTTCACATAAAGTAAAAAAAAAAAAAAAAAGAAGAGGTTATGTCTCAAAGCCACATCTCAGGAACTTTTAACAACATACAACTATAGACGTACATGAGAAATGGCTCAAAAATAAACCATCGGCATATATTAAATGCTAATGCTCCTTGAATAAAATAATGTTTTTTTCCTGCATTACATAAGACTCACAGCTGTGCAATTAAGAAAATGTAAACAGAAAAGATACAGAGCAAAAATAAAAGGCCAGCTTGCTGTTTAAAAAGTGGGTTTCCACTGAAGTAGAGAGTTCTCTGTTTACCAAAGTGCTTCCTCCTGTGTGTAGTCCTGTACAAACATCTAGACTCTGTGCAAATACCAAAACATGCGACAACTTTCTTACACAGAGAAACAGCCCGGGTGATGTGGGCATCATCCATACCATCTCCTGTAACACACAAAATAAAAAGTTTTAAAATCACTGTAATTTTTATGTAAAGAGGCAGATCACTCAATGCAAATTAGTATTCGTGTTTAGTAGGGATGTATAAGATTTACTACGTGTGTAAACTGTGTCGTGTAATGTGTAACCTACAAAGGGTTTTAGTTAAACCATTTTGGTTAAATCACCCGCAAATGCAGATGTATATTTCTTAGACCTTTTCAATCTCAAACACTTCTGAATTTAAAATCCATCACTGTCTCTTCATAAGCAGAGTTTTGGCTCTGGTGGTAAGGATTTGCAGGCAGTCACTGGTTTGAATCCCGCAACCGCCGGAACACTTCTTTGGGTACTTGAGCAAGACCCTTAACTGCAATTGCTTGGTCCTGGGTATGACGTTAACCTTCATCTGGCCCTGCAAGCAGCCCTCCAACTAGCAAGGAAAACTTGAGGGTTGGTGGCATAACTGGCACTACACCGGCCAACATAAAAACCTTTATGCAGCTCCACACGAAGTTGCATGGTGCTGAGGCATCACCCGTTGCGTCATGTGCGACAGGTGTGACCACACGCTGTACACAGCGCATGCTCTCCCTCCCTTTCCTGTCTCTTCTCAGAGCTCTTATTCAGTGTCACAATTCTCCGTGTAACACACGCATGCACACACTACAGTAGGGCTGATATTGTATGTATCAGATTCATAAGGGCTAGCTGTATAAGCTTAAACATTTCAAATAGCTCTGTAAGTGATTCTATAAAACTTTTTACTTAACTCTTTAAGGGCGTGCAGAGGGTGACAAAAGCTACAAATGTTGATAAAACCATAACGTTATAGGAAGACCCTCTTCGTTTGGAGGACTGTTAGACTCGTTGACTTGACATTGAATGCCTGCATGTGTGTGAGTAGCACAGCGTAAACAATGTCTAGAATGACATCGACATCAGGTGAGGCAGTGAAGCGAATGTGCAAAGCAAAATACTCAGTGGATGACATTTTGCTTATATTTTATTATTTTGAATTAAACTCTGACTTGGAATGTGATTTGGTGCATGTGATCTGGAGACAGAGCTGAAACGAAAGTGAGGTACTTCTGAACTTTCTCTCATAGGGCAAAGCATGGATATAAAAGTCTTGTAACGTGGTTTATTTCGGGGCACAAGGCTGGGAAGGCTTCACAATCTGGGCTGCAGCATGCATTTTCACACACTCTTCGTACTGCACTTTATGGCTGCTGCTCATATGACACTTTGAACCTGAACCAGCGCCAAATAATTGAGCCATTGTTTTTCTTTTTACCAACCAGCTCTTCTTCGATAGTTTCCTTCGTGTCTTTATCTGTCTACATCATGTCACTGCCTGCAGAACTTATACACTAAGCGGTGGGGGAGGGATGAGTTGTGTTCAGAAAGGAAAAGAGGTGGGGCAGGGTGAAACTGTGCAACAGACAAACAGGGAGAAGAGAAAGGCGAACTGGTGACTGTACGAGAATAATTTTAACGCAACATAGACTCGATAAATGATATTGTCTCATCCTATATCTTGCATGAAAATGTCGATATTTTTTAAAAACTCGATATATCACCCAGCCTCACTGTACACTTTTACAAAAATAAAGCGTGATAAAGTCTCTTATACAACTGTACTATACTGCCAAACTGTAGCGTCACATCAAAAGAGCTTGTGAATGTACTACAATTCTACAACAATTGCACTGACTTAAGTGGATTTCAGATCTGGCATTAAATAAATACACAACACAGGAATTATATTTATACCAGATTACAAGGGGGGACCGGGAGTCACAAACATTTACCCATTAATATATTCTTGCTGTTAGATTAATAGGAAGCACTTTGATATAGACAATGCGTACTCCAAAAAATAACAATAATGAAGTTCAACATTTAATGTTGAAACTCTATATTTGTTTAATTTAAACAAAATAAGAAAAGGGCAAATGCAAATTTCAGAAAGCAACACCAAAAAATACTGGGAATATATGTAAAATATCTCATGTAAATATTCCTTTTACAGAGCTGATTATATGCACACTTTTGATAAACAGAGACTAACTAAATTTAGGTATAGTGCTAGGAAAAATGCAAATTTTGGTCTGAAATTAAAAAAAACTTGTCAAAAGGGGCAGAGAGACAAAAAGGTGCTTACAACTGTAACTTTGACATAATATAGTAAGTAAAAATTTGTGTGGTACTTGTGAAAAAATATTCACTGTATGGTGGTATACTAAAGCACTGGCGCACAATATCACACTGCAACCTTACAATCAGGACCAAAATTTAATTGTTTTTTCTTCAAAAATTTACCATAAACACACATTTGTTTACTTCTAATATAAAAAAAAGCAAAATGTCAGTTGTTTCCATACTGAAGGGACCATGCATATTGTGCAGCATTGATTGTTGAAGTTATGGTTAAATTTCATCTACAAAAATCATAGCAACACAACAGGAGCTCAATCTGCCCCTTTACTTTATATATCTGAATGAGGCAGGTTCTGCGCTTAGTGCACACTTTGAACCAAAAACTGATGTTTCCCTCCCACATACTGTAAACTGGAACACCCTAGCCAGCCATCAAATTAAATAAATATTTAAAAAATCAGTATTTAACACTGTCTATCAGAGAAGAACACAACACGCTAAACAGAAAAACATTTAAACTTAAAATATATTATAGTTTGCCGGAAACAGAAAACATTACCAAGCAACATTCCTGCATTTGTAAGCACATCATTTGAAACTGATTACATAGGGTGAAGATATGACAACATTAAACACAGCACTGTGCGCACTCCTAACTAAACTTAGTGTGGTGCTCTGGACAGCCAAAAGAGACTGCCCCTGCAGCTTAAATTTCTACCTATGGTTTATTTAAACTGAGTCAGCACTGAATTATCAAAATGAAAAATAAACATTAAATCAGTGTTTAATAACTGCATTCATATTTTTTTATATATATATATATATATATATATACACACACATACATATACATATACACATAGACATTTATATATACTGTATATATAAACACATATTTATAAATGTGTATACATATATAATAAATGAATGTATGTGTGTGTGTATATATATATGTACACACACATTTATTTATTACATATATATATACACACACATTTATAAATATGTGTTTATATATATATAAATACGTGTTTGTGTATATATGTGCACACACACACACACAGTATACACACACATACTTATATACTTCAATGCATTTAGGGGTGTGGTCCTGGTCAATCTCCTGAACTCCAAACTGAATGTCAGAATGGGAAAGAAAGGTGATTTAAGCAATTTTGAGGGTGGCATGGTTGTTGATGCCAGACCGGCCGGTCTGAGTATTTCACAATCTGCTCAGTTACAGAATGAGAACATGGATCCATCATGCCTTGTTACCACTGTGTAGGCTGGTGGTGGTGGTGTAATGGTGTGGGGGATGTTTTCTTGGCACACTTTAGGCCCCTTAGTGCCAATTGGGCATCGTTTAAATGCCACGGGCTACCTGAGCATTGTTTCTGACCATGTCCATCCCTTCATGACCACCATGTACCCATCCTCTGATGGCTACTTAAAGCAGGATAATGCACCATGTCACAAAGCTCGAATCATTTCAAATTGGTTTCTTCAACATGACAATGAGTTCACTGTACTAAAATGGACCCCACAGTCACCAGATCTCAACCCAATAGAGCATCTTTGGGATGTGGTGGAACGGGAGCTTCGTGCCCTGGATGTGCATCCCACAAATCTCCATCAACTGCAAGATGCTATCCTATCAATATGGGCCAACATTTCTAAAGAACGCTTTCAGCACCTTGTTGAATCAATGCCACATAGAATTAAGGCAGTTCTGAAGGCGAAAGGGGGTCAAACACCGTATTAGTATGGTGTTCCTAATATAAAAATTAATAATAATAATGAGTGTATATATACACACATACATACATATACAGTGCACCTGGTATTCATAGCGCATCACTTTTTCCACATTTTGTTATGTTACAGCCTTATTCCAAAATGGATTAAATTCATTTTCCAAGAAATGTGGAAAAAGTGATGCGCTGTGAATACTTTCTGGATGCACTGTACGTACATACATACATACATAATACATACATACACACACACACACACACAGGTGCTTGAAACTTTGTGAACCATTTAGAATTTTCTATATTTCTACATAAATATTACCTAAAACATCATCAGATTTTCACTCAAGTCCTAAAAGAAGATAAAGAGAAACCAGTTAAACAAATGAGACAAAAATATTATACTTGGTCATTTATTTATTAAGGAAACTGATTGAATATTACATATTTGTGAGTGGCAAAAGTATGTGAGCCTTTGCTTTCAGTATCTGGTGTGACCCTCCTTTGCAGCAATAACTGCAACTAAACGTTTCCGGTAACTTTTGATCATTCCTGCACACCGGCTTGGGGGAATTTTAGCCCATTCCTCCATACAGAACAGCTTTAACTCTGGGATGTTGGTGGGTTTCCTCACAATAACTGCTCGCTTCAGGTCCTTCCACAACATTTCGATTGAATTAAGGTTAGGACTTTGACTTGGCCATTCCAAAACATTAACTTTATTCTTCTTTAACCATTCTTTGGTAGAATGACTTGTGTGCTTAGGGTCGTTGTCTTGCTACATGACCCACCTTCTCTTGGACAGATGTCCTGAAATTTTCCTTTACAATTCTCTGATATAATTCAGAATTCATTGTTCCATCAATGAAGGCAAGCCGTCATGGCCCAGATGCAGCAAAACGGGCCCAAAACAATGTTTCACAGATGGGATAAGGTTCTTATGCTGAAATGCAGTGTTTTCCTTTCTCCAAACATAACGCTTTTCATTTAAACCAAAAGGTTCTATTTTGGTCTCATCTGTCCACAAAACATTCTTCCAATAGCCTTCTGGTTTGTCCACATGATCTTCAGCAAACTGCAGACGAGCAGCAATGCTTTTTTTTGGAGAGCAGTGGCTTTCTCCTTGCAACCCTGCCATGCACACCATTGTTGTTCAACATTCTCCTGATGGTGGACTCATGAACATGAACATTAGCCAATGTGAGAGATGCCTTCAGTTGCTTAGAAGTTACCCTGGGGTCCTTTGTGACCTTGCCAACTATTACACGCCTTGCTCTTTGAGTGATCTTTGTTGGTCGACCACTCCTGGGGAGGGTAACAATGGTCTTGAATTTCCTCCATTTGTACACAATCTGTCTGACTGTGGATTGGTGGAGTCCAAACTCTTTAGAGATGGTTTTGTAACCTTTTCCAGCCTGATGAGCATCAACAACTCTTTTTCTGAGGTCCTCAGAAATCTCCTTTGTTCGTGCCATGATACACTTCCACAAACATGTGTTGTGAAGAGCAGACTTTGATAGATCCTGTTCTTTAAATAACACAGGGTGTCCACTCACACCTGATTGTCATCCCATTGATTAAAAACACCTGACTCGAATTTCACATTCAAACAAACTGCTAATCCTAGAGGTTCACATACTTTTACCACTCACAAATATGTAATATTCAATCATTTTCTTTAATAAATAAATGACCAAGTATAATATTTTTGTCTCATTTGTTTAACTGGTTTCTCTTTATCTACTTTTAGGACTTGAGTGAAAATCTGATGATGTTTTGGGTCATATTTATGCAGAAATATAGAAAATTCTAAATGGTTCACAAACTTTCAAGCACAACTGTATGTTGTATGTACATGACCAGCAGGTCTAAGAAGTAAGTCAAACAAACTAGCAAGGCAATGTTAGAAAATCACCTATTCAAGCATCAAGATAAGTGATAGCTATAAAAGATAGTGGTGTGTCATACTGCATTAGAATACAAGTATGTTAATAAGATGACAGTGTCCCACATTTCAAACAAACTGCTACAGTGAATTCCTATTCAAGTCACAAGTGTACTTCTGTTTACATTTTGTCTTTGGACCTTTGGTCACAAGGTGTTGAAAGGTTTCCATTGTAAGGGAGTTTGTTATATAATTGATGTTTAACTTTGTGGCAGTCAAAGAATTCTGTAATTTACTCTGACACAATGGTATGCAATATATCAAACAAGCAACTTTCTTTTTTTGTGACTATTACCTTAAATTTACATAGCTGTGTCATCACTTAATGCTTCTACGAATCACATCTAAAATGTGTTTAACTCAAGAAAGAAAGAAAGATTAAACCTGACACCAGAAAGTACAAAAAAGGTGCTTAGGCATCTTAAACACTTATTTACACTTCATGAACAATTTTTATATACCAAAAGTAAAACATTAAAAGACAAATTGAATGAGCTTAAAAGATGCAATGTATTTTAAAGAAATAAACATTAAGGGCTGTTTGTGCCACAGGGCCTGGCATTTCTTGTCTAAATTAATTCACACATTCATTAATTTATTCAATTTCCAAACCTGCTTGACCAGTTTAGGATCACATACACACAGACGTTTTACGTCTACCTATGTCATTCACATTTTTTCATCTATTATGTGGTTTCCTTTGTAAAAGAGGTATGGGAAATGTTATTTTTCTCAAATATCAGATATGGAGCTATGGACTGCTTTTTACAATAGCTGAATATTGTTATCCATAAATAAGAATTTGCATTTGTATTTAAGTATATTTACATTCTCTGCTATGTCTACATTAGGTTACAGAAAGGCTACTAACTGGGAAAATATTCAGATGGATCATCTAGCAGGTTATTTTGACAGTTACGTATAAACACTCTTTGGCCAGAATCTGATTACTCTTTTGTAATGGAGAGGTGCATACTTCTGCAGAAAGATTTCTTCAGTCCTGTAGAATGACCATTCAAGCTCTAATTACTGTGGATTACCAAGGGCTATTTTAAAGCTAAAAAGTAAATCAACACAAATGGCCCATCTATAACACTAATTTATAAGGCTATATATAGTTCAGCACAGACAACAATCCTACAGATTTGCAAATTGAGATTTCTATGGACAGAACCGGATTACTGTAGATCCAAATAAAAATTATTCTAAATTAAGAATGTAGAGAAAAGCCAAGCAAAATGACACCTTTTATTGGCTAACTAAAAAGATTACAATATGCAAGCTTTCGAGGCAACTCAGGCACCTTCTTCAGGCAAGATGTAATATAGAAACTGGAGTACCCTATGTTTATATACACACACACACACACACTAGGACATGAAACAACACTGGTAAATCTTTAAATGAAAAATCTTAAATGTAAAAAAATGAAGAGATTCATTCAGGCTACTTCTAAATTAAGAGAAACCCATTTAAATATTTTTGAAAAAGGAAATGGTCTTTTGAAGCATTCTAAAGCTATAAATGGTCACGCATATCACAAAACTTTTTTCTACTTTTGAGGAGATACAATTTTAAACAACCACCTGCTTGAGGAGATGTCTATTAAAACAACCATCATTACTATTTGCCATAAAATCAAAGAAAAAAATAGTGAATATAGCTGCAATAGGTCAACCTTTTGGAAGTGGACTGAAAAAAAACTGGTTAATGAATTATATATTGCAGCGGTATCTCCACATCACATCAACACAAGAAAGTGTCTGTTTGGACTGATAAAATAAATACCATAAAATCCTAAGAATGGGCATTAGGTTTCTGAATCAAAGCAATAGAAAAGGATAATAGAAAAGCATCCTAAAACTATGAATAAATATATAGGAGTGGAGGGGATGGAGTCAATAAAAGATGCACTTGGCACAAAGCAGAAATTAAACCTTGTGTTCACTACATTGTATATACGGGCAAAACAATCACACATAAGAGGTGAGAAGAACTACTTGTACAAACAAAGAATGTGGTAGCTCCACACAAATATTGCCTAAGAAAGGATTAATACCAAGAACTTTAAAACTGTGACAATGCATCACCAACCACAAATACAGAAACAACAAATACTAACAGAAAAATGCAGCAATGGCTTTGTTTACGTCCACTTTAATAACCTGGTTATTCACAAAAAAATAGTTTCTAAAATACAACGTAAACCTTTATCCCAGTTAGAGAAATCAGGTGTGTTAATGTACGTAGATTTCTCCATGTGCATGCTCTTCCCATGTAATCACAGATTGATTAGTATCTTAGTTACAGAGAGTGCCAGTGAGTTTACTGAGCTGTCCTCAGTTTTGTTTATCATCATATCCTCAGCAAGAGTTAGGTCAGCATGCTCTTTAAAATTCAATAACTGGGGTGCGGCGCTTCGATGTATTTCATCATGGTAGGGCTCTATCACACACTCTGGTTTTTTCATTTTTTTTTATTTCTCTTTATTTTAATCATGCATGTCACAGAAAGTGCAACATGCATATGGATTAGCTTTTTAAAACATCTAGGGCTTTTATTAAAAACACATTTATTACTATTTGTATAAAGTATAGATCAAACCGTTCTGTGCTCATCCCTATGATTCTGCTACTCGGTATTAGTGGCCGTAGCTTATAGAAAAATAATACAGAATGTAAAATAAGTGCCTCTTGGGGGATAAAAACAATTAAGATTTAAGCAAGCATTTGTCCGTTGATCCAAGCCATGGCAGAAAATAATTGTTGAAGAAACAGAATTACAGAAGCAAAATCAGGATAATAAGTAGAATATACCTTGGCAAATGGGAAAGGTTGTCATAGCACCACCCATCATACACTACAGCAAGGAGACAAGTGAGCAAAAAATACATCATGCATCAAGAAAATAGTACCTTTCCTATTTCAAAGCAGACAGATTGAGTAAGGTTTAAGGCTTATTTTTTTCACATTTGGACACTGGTAACCACTAGCTCCATTATAAAACACAAAAGCAGGCCAATTCAAAATGTGTCATTCTGAAATACAATTTCATGTGGCAAATATATACTATAACTGTGAATGAATAACTTCAACTTGAAAAACACCAAACACATCATTTAACCTCTTTTTTTAATGACTTCGTCACTATGATGCATTGACAAGATTACAGACATCTGTTATTTTACATTGGCTGACTAAACTTTCTAAAGTTTACAAAACTGTGCTTTAAGGGAGCATGGAATTCTACTGATTAATGTACATGATTTTAAGACTTAGTCACGGTGCTGACTGAAGTAGTCATATTTGGAAAAGTCATTCCTTGGCATATCTTGCACTTGACCAATATGATCTCATAATTGCATTTAAAAAGTGGTAATTCTGAGAATTAAATATTTTGCATAGCTACACACCTACTTGTGCAAAACAGAGCAATAATAAATTCTGAAAATACCTAAAACATTCATTACTATTTAAATGCAAACAAAATTAACATTATTAAAAATAAATGAGTATAAGAGAGACCACACACCTGGTCCGAGTTCACTGAACACAGAGATTTGCTTAATGAGTAAGGCTGACATGTAAAAAGTAAGTATTTTCTTGATGTCAAATATCTAAATGTCAGATGCTGCTTAATTATGGCAAACAGCAATATACTAATTTGTCCACTAAATTCACTGTTCCTGTTTTAATACCATTAGATTGGCTATGGTACTTTTGCATAAAAAATGCAAACTTTCTGGTTTATTATTCTATGACCACAACATCATTTATGCTGTTTGGCATTATAGTTTTGTATCAAAAGAGTGGCATTCACACTCAGACAATGGAAAGCATGCATCATGAAGTAAATGAACTTAAGCAAAAACTATGCTGTATAATCAGTTTCATTCTATTAGCAGATTCACATAAGAGCAATATGAATGTCAGTAGCAATAGTGCACTAGTGTCAGATGGGAGAGTTTTTCATGTTTTAGATGAGACATTTAGGATATGATCTATGTCAGTATCTAAGATACTTAGTAAAAATAGGTACCTCTAAAGTTAACAGGAGGTTTGCCATATTTCATCCGCAGCAACTGCTACCTCACAGTAAATGGCCGCTGTAACAATTTCCTCCTGGAATTGCCATTATCTAGTGTTTCCATCTTCTCATCTATTCATGTGTTTCATTTACACACTCAGGATAAACTACAAATCTTTAAAATTACTTTTTGAATGTATCCTGCAGTAGACTATAATCTTGTCTGGGCCAGCTTTCTGCTTTGCTTCACCCTTCTATAACCACGTCCACCTCCAAATTAAGACATTCCCTATATTTAAGAGACGCCTTTACCACAGGTGATTTTTTTCTTTCTTTAAACAGTTTAGGTAGCAGAGCACACAAGCCACCTTTTTCCCTCTACTATAACTACTGGTTTCCGAGTCTTCCGGCCATCCACTGAAGATAGCCAGCTCATTCTTCCTTCCATTGTAGCCTACCCACCTTTGCAGGATAAGAAGGCATGAGGAACAGCTCCAACGTTTCTTCCTCTGGCCACAGATAAGGCAAGCTGCGCTTTTAACGTAATCGCGTGGCGCAACAGGATATATAACTGGGAATGTGCCTTGTATGGTTCATTATGAAGCAGTGTAAAGAATATTCTTGAGCTGTTGGTTAGGGACAGGATTGAACTTTGACCCATGCTTTCTCAAACCAGTGTCATTCTGTGATTTTTGTTTTAAGTGCTGAAATAAATTGGATGTGCTGCCATTTTTAACTGCATTTTAATTTAGAATGTTCAATATCCAGATAACTGACTTAAAGTTATAGACTCTCTTTGGAATGAGTGCATTCGTAGGAGAAATGCCACTCGTCATATTCTTCGTATTAATAACATATATACCCCTTCCCGACCACAAGGAACAAAAATCACACTGAAAGATCACTGTGGATCCATTATCCAACCCTGTAGTTAGGATATAGCGGGTTGGATAATGGATGGCTGGATGTTCAGCGCAACAGTGTTAAAATAGCAGAGGAAGGATAACAAAAGATAATAAAATTAAATGCTTTTATCTATAGCAATAAAGTCTAAAATTTCAAACACTTAAACAAGAGATTAATGCACTATGCTACTGTGAATGTGCCAAGTCCACTATCTTTAAAACTAATCATGTTCTAAAAGAAAATATTTTTAAACCATACACCCTAATAAAGTAAAATTGGTCTTTTTTCATACTGTGCAACAGTGTCAAACAGCAAAAATACCAGAAGAAGGTATTCCTAACTGGACTCGGAAAGCAGCTAATCAAAACCCTTTATTGCATGATAAATACATGTCAGTACCAGAATGAAATCATCTTCAGCATTTAACAAAAAGAAACAAGTTCACAGCCTTGTAATGCTCCAAAATTCCAGGTCAACAATAAACCTACATTTACTTAACATTTAGTTGCACTATCCTACATCAGTGATGATTGCTAATCTCTAAATACTCTTTGCTGTTAAAAACAAGAACCTTTGAACAATTAGATCATGATTAAACTAACACTAACAGTGAATGACTTTATGCTGTGTGCAAAAAAAAAAAAAAACCTATGAAAACAGAATATTCACATTGACCAATATTAAATGATATGCTTCCAAATTGGTTAAGGATAAACTGTAGTTTAATACTGACAATAGTAGCATTAGTTGAAGTGTCTTTAACAAATATTTACATTGCTCGTTTTCACTTATTTGAAAAAAGCATTTACAATCCAGGCTGTTGCAAGAGGCACTGAGATGCACAAACTTGATGCTTACAAACTGCATGCAGCACAAACAGGGTAAACAAACACAGCATGCAAGTGGATCTGCTCTTCTCCGCCTTATATTTGATTTACTAGCATGATTAAAATTTCAGAGCAGAACCGAGAGAATCACACAATTCATTTAAAAATTCCCACATTAAAAAAAGGAAAAAAATCTAGCTGCTTCTTAAAAGATAAAATTAAGGCCAAGCAATGAGATGACCAGGTCCCACCCAATCAGTTATCTTATTTTCTATTTAATTATTTGATGTTCTTGTCATTATCAAGGTAATGCTTAAAGTCAATTCACAATTTTAAAAATCATCACTTGCTGTTTGTATGGTCATTTGTGATACTGTGCAGGAAAGAATGGATAAATGACCAAACTTTCAAATGTAACCAGATTCAGTAAAGAAATCCCCAATGCCTCTTCTGAGCCTAATCCACAGGATTACGAATTCTCACCACCTGCTAAAATATCACTGGCTCGGAACTGAGCTACAGAAGTGATACAGGAAAAGGCAGAAGTTTTGATCTCTGTAGGCTGATTATTAAGCCACTCAGCTAAAGCTGATAAAATCTGAAACATTTACAACTTTATGAAACATCCTGCCATTTATACTCACAGTACTATGTGAAGAGTATCTGGTTTGAATACTACATAGCATATCCAAAAGATTTCTGCAAAATGTGGAGAGACTTACACAAAACACGCACAGGTGAGACACTTACTTTAAGACAATCAGCAATCCATGCACAATTCCTTCTGATTTTGGTCTCCTCACCCTGACAGTAAGGAATGCATCTGGGTTGCATCTTTATTATAGGACGTCTAAAATCGGCTTATAAAATAGTCATCATCATGAGCCAAAAAAAAAACAAAACACCTTGATCTCTGAAAACTTGTTCCTTGCATAGACAGACACACTACTCTATAGCCCAACAAAGGTTTGCCAAATTGTGATGATTTGTGCAGTACTGCACATCATATCGCAGTGCCTCTGCCACTTGCAGTATGCCAAGATGAGTGTACAGATGTCTCAGACTGTATCCAACTTGACATCAACACAATGGCAACTTAAAAGATGTTTGTTGTAAGTCAAATGTAAAGAGACTTGTATATAGTATACATTGATTTTTACTTAGCAAATTGTTGTTTTTGGTCTCAAGTTGATACTTGATTTCTATGTGAGAGTCACAAATAAAAGAAGTATCCAAGAGAGAAAGCAACAAAAAATACCATTGCAGTGTCCCTTTCAAGTTCAAATTCATGGAATTTTCATTTTCGCTGTCATGTTTCCTGTAACACGGCCAAATTTATATGATGATTACCAGTGGTGGTTTGTAATGTGGGGCAGTAGGGCGCTGCCCCCTCAAATATTTTGAACACTATACCTAAATTATGTAATGTGAAATAATCACAAAACATTTTTTTATTTGCACAGTATACCTAGTGTAGTGCATGTCAGCATCCATTAAAAAATTGGTTCTGGCTTGTATTTGTTTAATTTGTGTGAATTAAAAAAAAAAAAAAAATCTGTGTGACTACCTTTATTTCTGGAATGAAGGAAGCTGGCCAAATGAAAGTCCATGTAAGTCCTTGATCTTTTGGCAAGCAGGAGACCTGAGGCTGCTTTCATATTTTTCCAGGGATGCAGCAACCAGCACCCCGGCCACTCCCACATTTATTGGCAGCGAATTAGCATTGTTTGAGGTTTTTTTTTTTATCTAATGTGATTGGACATTCCCCAATGCACTATGTCACGTTGACATCAATGGTTCAGAGTTCACACCCTCCTTTATCTTACGTAACTACAGATGAGCAAGCATAATTTTGATGGCAACTTCCAGTGGAACTTTATAAATTAAAGAAAATTTGGTTATTTCTTCAACATAGCACCCCTTCAAAAATCGTTCACTTGAAGAAAAAAAGAAGATAAAGGAGTTTGGAACGAACAGACCTGACTTAAGAATTCAAGGATGAGCTTACACACACAGACTTCTTCCAGCTCGTTATGACAAATGAAGTTGGCTAACTGGGTGTTGTGAAGATAATGCCTATGTTTGCTAGTTTTTTTAATAGTTTTGGTACCAAAGTGGTGTGGAACACTATAGGGGTGCAATACCTAAAAAATGCAAGCAGCACTAAAGTAGCTACAGTCACCTAGACAATAGCATGAGGCTAATTTTTTTTTTGGCTGGCTCAGTATTGCTGAAAAGCTAGCTAGCTGAAGGCTACAGGATTGACAATAGAAGGCACAACAATGAGGAGACTAAACCTCAACACATCCTGCCCAGAACCATAGATGATATAGATATATATATATATATATATATATACATATATATACATATACATATACATATATATATATATATATATACACATATACAGTCAACCCTCGTTTATCGCGGTTAATCCGTTCCAGACTCTGCCGCGATAAATGAATTTCCGCGAAGTAGAAACCATATGTTTGTATGGTTATTTTTTATATATTTTAAGCCCTTATAAACTCTCTCACACTGTTAACATTATTAGAGCCCTCTAGACATGAAATAACACCCTTTAGTCAAACGTTTAAACTGTGCTTCATTACAAGACAGAGATGGCAGTTCTTTCTCACAATTAAAAGAATGCAAACATATCTTCAAAGGAGCATCGTGAAGAGCAGATAATGTCAGAGAGAGCGCTCGCTAAGAAAAGCAAACAAAAAATCAATACATACTTTTAAGTATACAGAAGCACCGCAATAAAGCGGCATTTTGTAGAGGAGCGTCCTATCTTCTAGGCAAACAGCCACTGTGTAAACAACCCCCTCTGCTCACACCCCCTCGTCAGGCAGAGAGAGTGAGAGAGACAGAGAGAAGCAAACAAAACAAGCGCCACGCGGGAAGCATATCTTTTAGCATTGAGGAGTTTTAGTTAATATGTAATACATGCTCTGATTGGGTAGCTTCTAAGCCATCCGCCAATAGCGTCCCTTGTATGAAATCAACTGGGCAATCAAACTGAGGAAGCATGTAACCTAAATTAAAAGACCCATTGTCCAGAAAGCGCGAACCAGAAAAATCCGTGATATATATTTAGATGTGCTTACATTTAAAATCCGCGATAGAGTGAGGCCGCGAAAGTCGAAGCGCGATATAGCGAGGGATTACTGTATATATATATATATATATATATATATATATATGTGTGTGTGTGTGTTTGTGGTTAGTAGAAAAGTGGTGTACCTTGAGATGATTTTGGTTACATAAAAGTGTGGCACTACAGAAAAAAGGTTGGGAAACACAGCTCTAGACAATAGTATACATCCAATTGTTTTTTTGGGGGTGTAAGCTTAATGAAATTACAATTTAATCAAAAAGTAAATAAGAAATTTTCAGGCCAGAAGGAAAGGAGGGAAAAATTTATATTCACTGAAATCCAGGTATCCCAACTGTAAAGGCAGAATAAGATTTAGGTTGGACTTGTCCTGTGATTGTAGTACAAGACAGATTGAGCAGAGTAGGAGAAGGTAATACAAGTATGGACGGCCACAAAACGACAGAAAAAGAATCCAAGATTAGGTGCAATATATACATTTTCTAAACCCTTTCATCCAGAGAACGATCGCAGGAATCTTGGAGCCTTTCCCAGCAGGTTTGGATGCAAGGCAGGAAAAATCCCTGATATGCAATAGGAATGATATGGCCGGTGTTAAGAAAAAAACGAGTATGATATTGAGAGAGAGTATGAGTATATGAGAGAGAAAAATTGAAAAAGGGGAACAAATATTTTGAAACGTAATTCTGTTACCAGATTATTTTCACAACCAGTAACGGTGCACTGCACGTTATATTTGACTTGAACATTCATAGTTTTCATACTCTGTATGTTTAGCATTTGTTTGCTCAGAGAATGATGCGCTTGCTGCTTCCTGAGCAGCTCTTCTTTACTCCAGCCTAGCAGCCCGCTTAAGTTGGCACTTAAGTCTTCAATCTGCCTCAAGAATGATTTAAGATATTAAGAGGTAAGGGAAGTAACAGAGAAGGCAGTAGGGATGAGAACGGCGTCCATATGCAAGTGCTGCCCTGCTGGCTGCTGCCAAGAGTTGATTCTACAATTAAATAAAATAAAAAATAAAAACCAGATTAACCTTGGAGATCAATCATCACCCCGAAAGCAGACAGCTAACGTCAAAAAGTACATGTGTATCAAATTTCAGGTCAATAGGTTTGCGAGCTACAAGTGATTTAAAATCCTGACAGACAAATGGACAGCCATAGTAACGTATTTGATGAGAAGATATCTGGTATTTTGAGCTGTGAATGTAAACTTAAAAAAAAAAAAAAAAAATTAATTAAATGCAGAATTAATACAAAAACACATTAGCTGGTTTAGGTTTTCACCAGTTGGCAGACTCCCTTCACCTACCTACCCAAGTGTAGTTCAGTACTGGCATTGCCAATTTAGGAATTTTACAAGGTTTGTATTGCTTTATTGTTAAGCAACCTTTTTAAAGCATCAAAAGTTATTGGTCAGCAACAATATGCAGATCTTGTATGTCGACCTAATCAGTCTCTTGATCTGTGCCATTTTATTTTCAAAAACAATTTCTCCTGCGTAAAGTGGAAGTTGAATTATTGTCAACAAAATGCAGACATCCGAGAAATATACTGAAACGTTACTTACTCATGACTTTTCTGTCCATATGGTAAAGATTTTGCTGACTAGCACATTCCTACTCCAGGCGTTTGGATTACATCTTGATATACAAGAAGTGCAAAGTGTAGCTCATCATAACAGACATCAGACTCATGCAGCCTGTAATTTAGTTTAGCGTGTCCTTCTGGATTAGTTGATGTGTACATGCTGTATCTTGGGCTCAGTCAGAGGTAACGCTAACATGACATCATTTATGAACAGACAGAGATTTTGTAAGGGATTATCTGTATCTAATACTTCTCTCTTGAGCCCCGGAGATCCAGTGTACGGCAGCTTTGAAAGTTACCGAGCACATTCAAAGCAAAATTATTACCTTAGTATCGGCTCCTGAAGAACTGTCACTGTTATCACACAGTAAACCTCATTCTATTTCACACGCTTTACACCCTTATACGAGTTTGATTGTGACTGAACTAAAAATATTTTTGGTAAATTATTTTATTTCTGTTAGTCTTTCCAGCTACTTTAATAATTTTGTTTTATTTTATCATTTCAGTTTTGTTAATTTTTTTATTTCAATTTATGAAAATGTTTTTTATTAATAGTTTCAGTTTTGATTTTAGTTTTTGGTAACTACAATAACCCTGAGGTGGATTTACGGAATGCAGTGGAAATGGCCAGAGACTGGACACTCTGTTAGCAGAGGCAGAATAAGATTTGGATTGGATTTATGCTATGGATGCGTTATAGGACAGACATAAGTGCACATTCTTGGAAGATTACACAGAAAACTGGGCAGGTTGGCAGAAGGTTTGGCAATTTAGAGACAGGTGTAGTATAACATTTGGTTGGCAGGTGCACCTGTTCCTTTCCACATCTATAGGACAAGTTATGGGAAGAATAAAGGGACTGTGGATATTAAAGGACTGAAGTTTTAGAGCATAGTAGAAATGAGAAAGTTGGTATCAGATTGGGCAGCGAGGTTGAAAGGGTATAATACATTTTAGCCTGGATTTGTGCTATGAGTCTGGTATTGGACAGGTCAAGATGTGCATTGTCACCATGAGGAGGACCACAAGAGCATGTGGAATGACCACATAGACAGAGATAGATATGAAAGGTACAATTAGACAGACAGAGAGACAGACAGACGTGAAAGATCATATATAAAATAGGTATTGCTTCAATTTCTCCCCCCAAAAGCTGCTCCCCCCGCTCAAATTTTTTTCACCGGCCTCCACTGATGATTACATTGCAGATATTCAAAACCACCATTTTTAAAGCCATACATGATAAATGGAGGGAGGTGAGGGGGAGTGGTTAAAATCACCTGCAAAAACGCAGAGTTTTAAGTTGATTTGAAACTTACACTATGTCCCATGCCAGGTTCCTTTATAAGTACAGTTTTATAAATACAATATTTTTGTGTGTGTATGCTGATTTTGCCTTTCCAACATAAGCAAAGTTTTAGTATGGAATCTAAGCAAGGTTTTATACATGAAATCCCTGGCAATCAAAGATGAAAAAGGGGATGTAGAATACCCACAAAATCAGAAGTTTCCTCTGCAGACTAAGCTCCTACACCACCATCAATCTGGTTCAGGCTTTAGGAGACTGGAGCGGCTGCACCAAATTTTATACAATCTCATGATAATCTCTGCTCTCACTCATGAAAAAGATGCAGATGGCACCTGGCTTCTACCCTTGGGACAGCTGCTCCTTTAGAAAGCATACCAGTCTTATCCAGGAAGGGACTTTGAACACAGGTTTTGAGGTGCTAATTCTCGTACCACACACAGCTGCAACATGTTCTATTGTAAACTGGAGATTCCAAGAGAATATCATCCATAGCAAAGGATTTTGGATGTTCTGTTAGACTCCCAAACTGGGTACCCTCAAAAAACTACCCATACCTTGCTAAGCTGTCTATGAAAATCATGAACAGGGAAGGAGGCAGGACATACTATTAGTATAAGCCAACGTCAACATTGAATGTTCCTGGCTTAATACCAAATAAACAAAAACTCTCACTCTGTGAATACAGACATGGAGGAGATAACAGAGAAACACTTTTCCTTTTATATTCCCTTCATATTATGTTATTCATTACCTAAAATGTATGACTTATTATATTTCCCTTTTCCTTTAATATTAACTGAAAAATAAAGGGAGTTTGCACACCCAGAAAAATATTAAACATGCAAGAAACTGGTTGTAAGAAATCAGTTTGATATGTTCACTCAATAGTATGCTTTTTATTTCAGCAGTTTTACCAGAATTAAAATTATCATTTTCAATACAGAATCTGAAAACATTATATACAATACACAAGAAACAGACAGGAATGCAACCACTTTAAATATTTTATAGGTAGTGCTGCTCGACAGTTTTGCAGCTGTTACAATGCTCTCTACATTTGACAATATTGACCCTGCTAACCTATGAAAGATGTGAAATCTGAAAAATATAGTGCAGTTCATAAGCCTGTCAGGTTTCTCATGGCATTTTAATAGTTCTTTTTCACACCTTGCTTCTGACCCAATCACCCCCCATTCCCCCAAGTCATACTATTTTACTTTAAATTGCTCTTTTGCAGTACTAATGGCTAAAGGGAGAAGTTTTTGTACATGCACGGGCGGTACTGTGATTGCTTTTGGTAAGAAGTTGACTCCTGACACTACAGAAGGCTGTTTCCATCTCTCTTTTCTTATTTTACAATTACAATTGTGTTCTTTCTCTGTGTATATCACCGCACCTTGATTCTTACTTGGAACCCCATTCAGCAAATGTATGCTCTTAAAATTTTCTGATGATGCTGTAAACATACAGATACAATTTTGAGCAAGTTGTAACAGTAAGATGCATGCATGGTAAAATCTAAACAATCAGAATCAAAGCATGCACATGTTCTGGGAATCCATCAGACCTACAATAGGTTCCCTGTTTTACCCATTTCAGGACCAAGAATTAATATAGATGTAGTTAAAACAAAAAAAGCCACAGATTTATAGTGTTAAGTTTGCCCATGCTTGACATAAAAAGAATTCAACAATAAACCCATCAAGTTTTCAAGTTGAAGTAAGAAACACAAAGAGAAAAAGACAATTAAATAATAAATACTGCAAGTTTTTTCACTTTCATATTAGTTCACTACAGGACTCAGCTATTCTTTTACTAAAGCAAGGGATAGTGGGATATTGTACAAACTCCATATGGAGTACTCTTGCATTCAGATTCTAATTAGGGCTGTTAAAATTAGCCAAAAAATAATATTTGATTTTTTAAAATAAAAATGAGGTAATTTTCAAATGTTTTCAAACTTACATGTGCTTTATTTATATTTGATGATTGCACTGGTGGCCCTAGCAAAACAATCAAAAAACAATAATCCTAGTGGTACTTAGGAATCTTATTTAAAAATAAGAGCCAACAAAATCCTGAGAATGTGCACTGCCATTTTTTTTCTGTGTAAGATGGCTGGGTGCAAAAGTCCTCCTTGGCACAGTGAGCCATAAAAGCATCCATGAAAAAGAGCTGAAAATCCATATGAATACCCTGTCTCCCTAATTCATTGCTTCAGTATTATTATTTTTTTTGAATTTGTACATCTGCAAATCTGCAATTATAACACTGTTGCACAGACCCCGCTTGCAACATTCAGCTGGTGTCCTGTGGTGCAAACTTGTGATTTGTGATGCTGCCAAACAGGCACACTAACTACTTATTTAGTAAGAAAGCAACTTGGTGAGAGCAGTGAGTAAAGTAAAACAGTAAGCAAGAGGCGAGAAGGTCAAAGGTGGTCTTGTTTAATTATTTTTGAAGTGTCCAACGGCAGGGTAACATTAATATCAAGACATTCACAATAAAAAGCCAGTTGTTAAACATGGAGACGTCCTTATAATTGGGATTGTCACAGTATTAAGTCAGTGCCTGCACAATCTGCCTCCTTTTTTCTGTTTTACAGATACTGCAATATTTTAATTAAGTTGTCCTACATATTTTCAATTAAACCTCATTGTTTTTAGGCATTATGTGTCAAACCAGCAGCTACATAAGACAAAGTCTAATTGTGGAAGAAGGTGTGTTGGGTGACAAGGCTTTTAAAAGTGCGTTTTAAAGCATTGTAATAAAAATTTCTGTCATCATTCCGATTTTCCTTTTATTTGCTATAAAAAGAATGTCTCGGTATTAAATAACTGGCAAGGATCTCAGGTTTAAGAGTGAAAGGGACAGAAGTAGATGCAAAATAATACTTTTAAAGCAAAGAAGAAGTGTTAAGAAAAACTGCTCTGAATATACTGAGTGCAGAACAGTGAGACAGAAAAAAGCTAAGTTGTCAAGGAGTCTGGCTTTAAGTTTTACTGATGAAGAAAAG
This sequence comes from Polypterus senegalus, assembly GCF_016835505.1. Lineage (NCBI taxonomy): Eukaryota > Metazoa > Chordata > Cladistia > Polypteriformes > Polypteridae > Polypterus > Polypterus senegalus. The sequence goes on from NC_053164.1 coordinate 31,422,504, forward strand.
TTAACCATTCAAAATTATGAAAAGACAGATCATGGAAGTGAAAGGCAAAAACGGATTAGTAAAATACTGCAGTTTAGAATAGCGAGTCTGAAATAATGCAATGCCAAAATAAGTGCAGGCAAAACAAACATTATTTTACAATCGAATGTGAGCTTTTGCCTTCGAACAAGATTTTTTCTTAAATAAATTCGAATCATATTCGAAAAATTGGGCAAAATATGACTTGTTGATGCCAGAGGAGAATGGCCATACAGATCTGAGCTGATAGAAAGGCAACACAGTAACTCAAATAACCATTTGTTACAACCGAGGTATACAGAGGAGGATCTCTGAAAGCACATGTTGAACCTTGAACCAGATGGGCTACAGCAGCAGGAGACCACACTAGGTGCCACTCCTGTCAGCTAAGATGAGACAATTTGCACGGGCTCACCAAAATTGGGCAATAGAAGACAGGAAAAAAAATTGCCTGGTCTGAGGAGTGTCAATTGTTCTGTTGCAACGTTCAGATGGTAGGGTCAGAATTTGGCATCAACAACATGAAAGCAAGGATCCATTCTGCCTTGTATCAATGGTTCAAGTCTGTGGTGGTGGTTTAATGATGTGGGGGATATTTTCTTGGCACACGTTGGGCCCCTTAGTACCAAATGAGCATAATTTAAATGCCACAGCCTTTACTATCCGAGTATTGTTGTTGATCATGTTCATCCCTTTTAAGATCGCAGTGTACCCACCTTCTAATGGCTACTTCCAGCAGAATAATGTGTCATGTTACAAAACTCAGATCATCTCTAACTGGTTTCTTGAACAAGACAATGAGTTCACTGTACCCAAATGGTCTTCACAGTCACCTGATCTCAATCCAATAGAGCTTGGGATGTGGTGGAATGGGAGATTTGTATCATGGATGTGCAGCCAACAAATCTGCAGCAAGTGCATGATGCTATCATGTAAATAAGGACCAAAATCCCTGGCGAATGTTTGCAAGACTTTGTTGAATCTATGCCACAAAGAATTATGTTTCAAACGAGTTCAAACCCGGTACTAGCAAATATATATATTAGGTGAAATATATATATTAGGTGAAAATCCGAAGTAAAAACCATGTTTGTATAGTTATTTTTATATATTTTAAGCCCTTAGAAACTCTCCACACAGTTATACAGTAAACCCTCGTTTATAGTGGTTAATTCGCTCCAGACAGATAAATGAATTTCCACAAAGTAGTATTCTTTATTTATAAATCTAATATTTTCGCAAGAGCATAGAAAACCTGTTTACGACCTTCTAAATTCATTTTTTATTAGAGGCCTCTAGACATGAAATAACACCCTTTAGTCAAAAGTTTAAACTGTGCTCCATGACAAGACAGAGATTACAGTTCTTTCTCACAATTAAAAGAATGCAAACATATCTTCCTCTTTAAAGGAGGGCCACCAGGAGCAGAGAATGTCAGAGAGAGAGAGAAATGTAAACAATCAAAAATCAATAGGGCTGTTGGGCTTTTAAGTATATGAAGCACCCGAGATAAAGCAGCCGCAATGAAGGGATCAATATGAAGGTAGTCTTCAGCATTTTTTACAGGAGCGTCCGTATCTTCTAAGCAAACAGCCCCTATGCTCACACCCCCTCCGTCAGGAGCAGAGAATGTCAAGAGACAGAGAGAGAGAGAGACAGAGAAAAGCAAACAATCAAAAATCAATACGGGCTGTTACAGCTTTGAAGTGTGTGAAGCATCACATGGGAAGCATATCGTATATCATTGAGGAGTTTTATTTAATACGTGCTCTGATTGAGTAGCTTCTCAGCCATCTGCCAATAGCGTCCCTTGTATGAAATCAACTGGGTAAACAAACTGAGGAAGCATGTACCATAAATTAAAAGACCCATTGTCCACAGAAATCCGCGAGCCAGCAAAAAATCCGTGATATATATTTAGATATTCTTACATTTAAAACCTGCAATGCAGTGAAGCCGCAAAAGTCGACACGCGATATAGCAAGGGATCATTGTGTGTGTATGTATATGTGTATATACACACACACACACATATATATATATACACATACATATATACACATACATAAATATATATACATATATACACATATATATATGCATACATATATACACATATATACATATATATATATATATATACCTGTATATATATATATATATATATATATATATATATATGTATGTATATATATATATATATATATATATATATATATATATATATATATATATATATATATATATATATATATATATATATATATATATATATATATATATATATATATATTTCTCCTAAATAATAAAACCATCATTTAAAAACTGCATTTTGTGTTTACTTGTGTTATATTTGACTAATGGTTAAATGTGTTTGATGATCAGAAACATTTTGTGTGGCAAACATGCAAAAGAATAAGAAATCAGGAAGGGGGCAAATAGTTTTTCACACCACTGTATATATATTTTTTATATAAATATTATATTATGTGTATTTATATATACACACACACATACACAGTGGCTTGAAAAAGGTATATATATTTATATTATACTGTATATATACAGTGCATCCGTAAAGTTTTCACAGCGCATCACTTTTTCCACATTTTATGTTACAGCCTTATTCCAAAATGGATGAATTCTATACACAATACCCCATAATGACAACGTGAAAAAAGTTTACTTGAGGTTTTTGCAAATTTATTAAAATAAAAAAATTGAGAAATCACATGTACATAAGTATTCACAGCCTTTGCCATGAAGCTCAAAATTGAGCTCAGGTGTATCCTGTTTTCCGCTGATCATCCTTGAGATGTGTCTGCAGCTTAATTGGAGTCCACCTGTGGTAAATTCAGTTGATTGGACATGATTTGGAAAGGCACACACCTGTCTATATAAGGTCCCACAGTTGACAGTTCATGTCAGAGCACAAACCAAGCATGAAGTCAAAGGAATTGTCTGTAGACCTCCGAGACAGGATTGTCTTGAGGCACAAATCTGGGGAAGGTTACAGAAACATTTCTGCTGCTTTGAAGATCCCAATGAGCACAGTGGCCTCCATCATCCGTAAGTGGAAGAAGTTCAAAACCACCAGGACTCTTCCTAGAGCTGGCCGGCCATCTAAACTGAGCGATCGGGGGAGAAGGGCCTTAGTCAGGGAGGTGACCAAGAACCCGATGGTCACTCTGTCAGAGCTCCTCTGTGGAGAGAGGAGAACCTTCCAGAATGACAACCATCTCTGCAGCAATCCACCAATCAGGCCTGTATGGTAGAGTGGCCAGACTGAAGACATTCCTTAGTAAAAGGCACATGGCAGCCCGCCTGGAGTTTGCCAAAAGGCACCTAAAGGAGTCTCAGACCATGAGAAACAAAATTCTCTGGTCTGATGAGACAAAGATTGAACTCTTTGGTGTGAATGCCAGGTGTCACATTTGGAGGAAACCAGGCACCGCTCATCACCAGGCCAATACTATCCCTACAGTGAAGCATGGTGGTGGCAGCATTATGCTGTGGGGATGTTTTTTTAGCGACAGGAACTGGGAGACTAGTCAGGATAAAAGGAAAGATGACTGCAGCAATGTACAGAGACATCCTGAATGAAAACCTGCTCCAGAGCGCTCTTGACCTCAGAGTGGGGCGACGGTTCATCTTTCAGCAGGACGACCCTAAGCACATAGCCACGATATCAAAGGAGTGGCTTCAGGACAACTCTGTGAATGTCCTTGAGTGGCCCAGCCAGAGCCCAGACTTGAATCCGATTGAACATCTCTGGAGAGATCTTAAAATAGCTGTGCACCGACACTTCCCATCCAACCTGATGGAGCTTGATTGGTGCTGCAAAGAGGAATGGGTGAAACTGGCCAAGGATAGGTGTGCCAAGCTTGTGGCATCATATTGAAAAAGACTTGAGGCTGTAATTGCTGCCAAAGGTGCATCAACAAAGTATTGAGCAAAGGCTGTGAATACTTATGTACATGTGATTTCTCAGTTTTTTAAATTTTTAATAGATTTGCAAAAACCTGAAGTAAACTTTTTTCACGTTGTCATTATGGGGTATATATAAATAAATAAATACACACATATGCATATACACCCACAGGTCAAGTCCTGTAATAGCAAATACTGAAGTTAATGAAAAATGTCTCTTTCTTGTTAGACCAAATGAAAGTCTGTTATGAAATTTCTGGTCTCAATGAAAGTGTAGGTCAAATATCACACTAATAGACAAATTCTAAGTTAGTGCTCCATCGAGAGTCTGTGTGGATAGGTGTGTAATGTACGGATACCATACTGTTCTGTATTCATTACTGTTTCAATTTAAAAAAAAAAAAAAAAAATTACAATCTAATGTCTCATTTTCAAATGAAATATTTTTTTTAGTTTAAGAAGCAGTTATTTTCAAAATAGAGTACCTTTATTGTCACTGTACCAGTACAATGAAATTGTAAAATCTACATGTGTAAACAGTTATGCGGGTATTGTCCAGCTTGGGTCACAAAAATAGGAGCTGTTACTTCAGCACTCCAAGATAGGTGCCGCAAGCATTCTGCTTTAGCTCTCATCTTCAGATTAGAACACCACCAGGGGCTTGGAATCACTACTGTAGCATACCAGTAGAGTATGAGGAAGAACGGGTCAAAGCCTGGTGTTAAATGTTCTAAACATTGTGCAACAAACACATTACATAATAAGACTGACCCAGAGGACAACCAATTACGTTGACCTAGGTTAACTGTTTACCAGGTGCAGCATGGAAGCAACAGAGCTGTCCTTGCACTGCTGCCGTTAGAGATGGTGATTCGCTGACAACCCTGGTCAAAATAGTATATGTATTTTCCCTATATTAATTATAACAAGATTCCCATTATAATGATTTTTTTTTTTTGTATAACATTCCCGTTATAACGAATTATTTTTGGTCCCATACATTTCATTACAATGGGATTCCATTTGTGTGTGCATGTGTATAAAGCATTCCCACTCCTCATTAGCCAGTTTAATGTGCTTCATACATGCCATATGAGAGGTATTTGTAAATGATTTATCAAAATGACCTAAACATCATTACCTGTTCAAATGTTACCTTTACCTTGTGCAAACATCTAATCATAGCCCAAGGACATCATGTGGGAGTTTAGGAGATGTATCAATAAAAAAAATGTAAAAAGCAGTAGAAAAATACTGTACATGTGCAACATGCTGCAAGTGCTTCAACATGAATGAACAAACAGTCACTATAAACATACTGGTCATTGGCAATGGTAGTGGTGTGTGAAACAAGCAAGTTTCATTTCATGTTGTTTGATGAAACTTTCCATAAAACTCACTTTACATTGTGAAACACGAAACCTTCTGAAGGTTTTGGGGTGATGGAAAGAAAACAGTGTGTGTCCCTAAGCGTTTGGAAACACCTTGTACTCCATGTGGACCAATGTTTTTCTTAGAAATAGTCCAAATAAAAATAGAGGGGGATACTGTCTTTTGAAAAAGCAACATTGCAAAAAACAGTCCATGGCAAGATAAAAAAAAAGTCAACCTAGAAAAAAAACTGCAATTCAGAGACAATGCAACTGTAATCTAAAGTAGGGAGATTCATTCTCATTTTGCTGTTTCATATGAAAAGCAGTTACTGATTAAACCTTCCTCGTGTACAGTTTAGCCCAAATACCATCTCAAAATGAAATGTAGGCATGTGCCATTTGATTGATTACAGATTGCACTCTTATTCAAACTGTTGGTACCAGAGGCTTACACTGCCTCTGAAACTGATAAACCTTTTCAGTAATCAGACACAGCTACTTGTAAGCTCAAAATACAGAATTAACCTGCAGCTCAGTATTTTAACTTGCATATGACAAATCCAATATTTGTAGAGGAGAGTATAGCAAAAACTGCACTGTAATCAGAACTTTCAAACAGTATGTATAATTCAGTAAAGACATATGCAAATTGAATGTGAGCTGTGACTGAACACCTAAACCAAAACTCTCTGGAAATCTGCACCATTTTACATAATTGTTTTCAGCTTTTATCATGAATCTGCACTGAACATCAAGATCCTACAGTATGAAATGCTTAAAAGTCCCACAGAATATTACCTTACACAGCAGAAAACACCAACTTTCAACAGCTTTCATTACATAAGAGTAAAATCAGCATTAATTTGTCCTTGTTTATCATTTCAGTAAAGTTAAAAAAAATTCATTAAACATCAAATATTTTATTAGTAATAATTATCACCTTTATTTGAATAAAAGATGCAAGAATCAATATTTTACAAACCCAGTAAAGGCACACAAAAGAGAAATGCCCCTAAATATTTTAGAATAGACACAAAACAGAAAATTGATCGTCAGAGATGACACGCACAAGCACCATCGAAGTAAATGCCTCCAAGTCCTCAGACAGCAATTCATTTAAAGATGACAATAAAGAGTTTGAAGGAGTTTTACATTCACAGCAGTTGTGTACAATCACAAATGCAAACATACCTATCAGAACCACTGCTGCCTAGAGGTGAGCAACACCCTGTATGCTAATGGAGTACTTCTTCACTTTTGCAGTAGCAGCTATAGCATATTTAAAAAAGATTGTTAAGTGTAACTTTTCACTTATTCTAGGAGTACTAGGGTGTTGTACCATGTTAGCCATTATGAATGTAGAGAAAAGCCTGAAGAGTTACCTCGAAAGCTTGCATATTGAAATCTTTTTAGTTAGCCAATAAAAGGGTGTCATTTTGCTTGGCTTTTCTCTACTTACTCTATGAGAAAGGAGACTGTCAGGCAATAAACTTTGCTAAAAAGAATCCACCACTAATGCAAGTTCAACTGACATCATTCAATTTCATTCTGTTAGATTTATTTTACATTAAAATATGCAGGGAGCCATTACATTACATGTACTATATGTAAGGTGCAAATATTATATATGTATAATAAATGTATTAAAATATATATCATTGTACTGTGTTAAAAATATTTAAAATATTTTAAAATTTGATTAAAAATAAGTACTATCAAAAACAGAGTCTTGTATAAAACATGGTAATATTTAATTGGAGTGAGAGAGAAACAGAATTGGGTTTATAAATAATTATGTAAACACATTCTTACTATATAACCTGCATTAACAATTTGCCTGTTAAGAATGGTAATTATGTTGATGCAACTTGAAAAACATTTCTTGGTGCAACAACTTCCGTGCTTCACTACTTTTGCTGTACAATTTGTCAATCGCTAGTCAGTTTTATGATGAAAATAAAATGTACACTGTGCATATACATACTGTACTTCATTTTTTTCTTTGATGTTAAGTCTTCTTTAGCTCTGTTGTTACTTTCCCGTCTTGTATTAGATCAGAAACAAACTAAGGAATTTCTATATTGTTAATTATACTGTTGTGACCTGGGGCTTCATTTATAAAGCTCACAAACAGGCTCAGAATTTATGTACAAAACTTTCCACACAAACACTGAGATTTATAAAAGAAAAATTGAAAGGCAAACATACATATATTTACAGAAACTCTGATTCATGTGTACACAACATTTTGGAGAAACTAGAAAATGAGAACACCCTTAATCAAGCAGGGAAATGCTGCAAAGCCATCTTTAAATGACAACTCTCATGCACAGTAAGACATGTTACCAGAGCCATTACTATAAACGTGAAAAACAAGTTACACCTCAAAAGCGATAAATATGATGTACAGATTGTATTTTAGTTTCCATTAAAGTGTACCAAGTCTGTGTTTTTACATAGAACATTTTTGGTCATGACTTTATATACATGAGCTACTTCTTGTTTCTCTTCAGGGAACTGGCCGACGGTTCAGGAATAGCTCAGCCAAGATTTATTTTGTCATGTCCACTGTGCTGGAAGTCATTAACAGAACAGCACAACACTACATACAGTTTTCGTACGGTGTGGGTGCACATTCATAAAATATCATCTTCGCAAAACATGCTGTAAGACAATTTGTAGCAACTTCTGGTTCTCCTAATGTTAGAGTAATTTTCTGCACACGTATTAAAGGGCACCTAGCAAGAACGAAGCTATTTTTCTTAACTGTGAGCAGCGACATTCCATTAATCATGTGTGTCATATGTGATGCCAAAATGAGACTGACAAATTTTATGTCTCTGTGGCCTTGGTCAGCCCGCGATTCATTTATTCCGAGTATAAGTAACTGACAAACGTGATAGTGCTATATGTGGCTGGTTTATTTGTAAGGTAAATGGCTGAAACCTCAATTTTTCATATGGCCTGTAGTACTCATTGTAACAAAAACAACTTCATTACACATGCTAGTTCAGGGGTCCTCAATCACAGTCCCAAGGGCCGCAGGTTTTTTTTCCAACCCAAATGCTTAATAAGAAGCTCTAACTGCTCAAGTAACACTTCTGCCTCATTTTATTTTTCTCACTCATTAAGATTTTGAGTTATTACTTATTTTAGTCTTAAACAGCTTTATTCTTGGTTTTGAATGGCTCCTTATCAGCAAGAAAATGCAAATGACAAATGAAACCAACAGTTCTCCATTTAACTTGTTACCATTCACACCTGTGTGTGTATTTCTCATGCACTATTGGGTTTAATTAAATACATGGAAGAAAAGTGAAGAGAAAAAAGTAAAGGACTGAGAATTACTCATTCATTTTAGCCTTCAAACCATTTGGATGATATCCTTAGAAAGGGGAAGAAAATCTAGGATATGAGAATGACCTGACATGGCAGAGTTAAAGCATGAACAAGCCATGAAATTAAATTAGCAAGAATTGCTTTCTAATTAAGCAACCAGATTAGAACAAAAACCTGCAGCCACTGTGGCCCTCCAGGACTGTGATTGGGGACCCCTGTGCAAGTTAATAGCACTTACTGACTCAGACACTGGCACCTTATGCTTTTCCCTGACCACCAGAAAACAAAAAAGAGGCACTATAGTGCCGCACATGATCTGGTGCTCTCAGTTGAGGAGCACAGCCAGATACTCTTAAACGCAGGTAGTAGTATCTTGATGCATCAGGAGGGAGACTGCTCTACTAGCAAATGAAGTCCTGCAATACCACATGCTCCACTTAAATATATTTTATGGCAACATTAAAGGGACAGTCATGTAATAACATTTACACGGTAAAAACGATTTACAAAGGGTAAACTGCATTGAAATGTGCGTGCGCCACATTTTATAAATATGATTTTTTTTTTTGGCATATGCCTTTTGTTTTTTTCGCATGCACATATTTTCATGTTCAAATCAACACCAAGTAAATAAATAAATAGAGGCCCAAGGTGTTGTATGCTTTCAAGATGGTACAATGGCATCAGAAGTAGGCAACTGCTTTCATTTTTTTTGAATTCAGAGGCGGCATTCTGTAGCAAATTCTGGTAGTGTAGGGGCTTGTTCAAGCAGTTTATTTTTATTTACTGATGTATAGTAGCAGGTAAAGCAAACTAAAAAAAATTTAGTTTGGGTACTAAAGGTTTTGAACATTCTTTTACTTTATGATTTGATTATTAAGCTGTCAACCTGATGCCTTTGGGGTTTAATATTTAAGAGAGAAATTAACCATTTGCAATTTAAATCGCCATTACAGATAACAGACTTGGTTTTCTTTTCACTTTCTTGACTCAATTTTCTAAAAACCAGATTAAAAACAAGCAAATAAAAAACAAAGAAAAAGGTCAGATACTTTACATATCTGTGAAAAGGGCAAATTTCAAGTACCTCAAAAAATTTTTAAAATCCAATTTATTCATTTTTCCACTGATGTAAAAAAAGCAATTTTTACAGTATAAAAAAAGGTAAAGGAAAGGCTATGAAGGGGAATACCTTGAACAGGATAATTACTCTCTATCCTTTGATGATGCTATGAAATGTAAAACTTAAGAGAGGCTTTTCTTAGTTCAGAGTTTAAAATTTTAATTTGAATTGTGCCTCAATGTAAAAAAATAAAAGTCCCACTGCATACCAAATGGTTCCCCTTTAACATGTGAATGAGAATACTTACTGAAAAGAATACAGACAGTCCACTCCTGTGTTGGGGGCAGGGCAACAGAGGCAATTATGATAGCCAAAGAAATAATTCTGGATTTAGGGGAAAACTGCAGTAATCTGAGCTCTCTCACAGGTATGTGAAATTTTATCAAATTTCAGGTTTCGATTAAATTGTTTCTACAAATGAAAAAGGAGTAATAAATGTAGAAACCAAACCAAAAATAAGACTGTGCCTTCAGCCCTATTCTGTTTCACCATAAAACGACAAGATTTTGGTAGCATGTAGTGATATTACCTACCACAGCAACAAACTTTCTTATGCTACTGTTGTTCTCCTTACAATTAGGCTGAGTGACTGAGCACTTTAGTGTTTAATAATTATTGACACAGCTGTAGACTGCTGCACTAAACTATACAGTGTATAGAAGGGACAAGTCTGCTAGCTGGCCTATAATTCTGCTCATAAGTGGTTTCTTTTCTAAGTAAAACCCTTTTAAGTAAGACTTTGTTTTCCTTTTCTTCACTGTTAACTTGTCATATCACAACTGCAATATTCACATAATGTGACATATTTAACCAATAAGAGTCTGTTTTCCTTGGTACACAATCAAATATACATATATATGATTTGTACTTTTACTTGTTGTTTTATATCTGTAGCTTGGCATACACACAAGCATAAACTAAACTGAACATAATGCATTGTCTGTAAAACCTGCATATTCTCCTATTGGCCACATCGTAGTATAACACACACACACTGCAAATATCCAGTTTATCAAAAAACAAGCTGTATCCTTGTATAACCACTAAGTATCTGCTTTTTCATTAGAGAGGAAAAAAGCTACACAACCAGGAAGTCTGCATAAACTTACCCACAAACCACCATAGACTGTGTGTACAAATTACTGCACAAACTAACCATTGTATTTCTCTCCATAGATAGTGTTCATTATCAAACAAAGTGTTGCCTCATTCAAATATCTTTTTTGTAATAAAATAAACAGAATTCTCTAAAACATTAATGTTTGTCTCTGTTGAGGAATTTTGCTTAGTGGTATTTGCAGCTCAGCACAAAGCACCAGGATCTAGTCACAAAATGGTAACCTTTAGATTACTAGGCACCCTCCTCAACAATGGCAAGATGGGTCTTAATTTTTGCAAGTTCAAAATAGTGGATGCAAAGTCAGGCTAGTTTTCTCCCACCTCTCAGCTCCCAAATGCTAATATGCACCTGTAAAATGGTTTAAGTTGAGTTTACATAATGCAACACGCAAATCCTAAAGTTTCCCCATTCAATTGGAGTAGGACATACATCTGTTAAATGCCAGAGAAGTTTTTAGAGTAGGAGTTAAAACCATATCTTTTACACTTTACTCACAAGTGCTTTTACTTAACTAAATTGTGGTCTTAGTGATATAAACATTACAGTTTAGTAATCTATGAATGTCTGCAATTTAGAATGTCGCTCACTATGTCATCCACCTACCCATTTTCTTAACCTGTTTATCCAGGGCATGGTTGTGGGGAAGCTGAAACTTACCCCAGTAAGCATTGGGCATAAGGCAGGACAGTGCACCAGTCCATTACAGAGTGAACAAACACACACACAAACACACAGGCCAACTTACTAACACCAGTTCAACAAACCTGCAAGCCTTTGAAATCTGGGAGGTAACCACAGCACCACACACTATATTATAAATTTGTAGAATAACCTAGGAAAAGACAAACTGTGTTCCATAATTTTAATTGAGTTTTGTTGATGTGTATGGCAAATGCCATAATAAAGGGACTCTTGTGTTTTTTATAGCTTTATCCTAGGATCTTTAAAATCACTGATCAGTAAGTGTCATGCAACACCAGTTATAAACAATACAGTTTCAAATGTCACTCACTATATCATAACATTCTAAAATAATCGGGGTAAACAAATTGTCTTTCATAATTTCATTTTTGTTTTGAAAAAGTAGTTGCAATAAAGTTTTGAATATGGAGTTTTGCCAACATGAATAGTAAATGTTATAATAATGTACTTTCACAAGTACAACTTGCGAAAAGCATCTATTATTGTTATCATATCTGCTCACAGTGGACTGATTTTGGGAGCAGCAATCTGCTTTTTCTTAGGCAATGAAAAGCATCATCAAAACAACAGGGACACTTCAGTCTTTTGCAGCTTTATGTAAGGATCTACAAAAACACTAGGACAGAATATCCACATTTTATGATCACACTGCAGTGGACCAAGGCATTAAAACCTCTACAGAGCTGGAACTTTAGGCGACACCGCATGATTTTCAAGCAACTGAATAACCTTTTCGATAGGAAAAGAAGCTCTAATCAGCAATAGCAAACAAGTTGCAGATTAACATTAAATGCAAGTCAAAAAATAATCTACTGTAGTGCCATAATTTGTTAAAGCTACTACTATAAGTAGGACTTAAAAACAAAAACTGTCAGGAAACAGCAATCACACAGCAAAATTGACAGGGTAACATGAATGTTTTATAATGTTAAAGGGAAGTTTTTCATATCTAAATTTTAGGTTTTGAATTAACACCAGAGTTGTTTCTATGCACAGATACAACTCATGTTAATTCAACACTTAAAAGTGTAGATTCATGGAAAAAACGAAGTGCACTTCACCCTGTGTAATGCAAGCACAGTTGGCCCTCTTTGTATATGTAAATTCACTTCACAGCAATGGTTACCCCAATCGCATCCTAAAAATACTAGACCCTGTGCCAAAATGTGTTTGGGGAACCACCACAACCTCGTGGCAGCTAATATTCATATGTACACTTTGACTGCCTAACATTTTATTTCATAAAACACATTTTTCATTCATCTATATGATATTTCAGAATTAAGGGTATTATAATTCTATCATTATTTGATAGGATATTAAAAGCTATTTAACCAGTTTTGGACAACAGCCTGTCTTTCATTTCTTAAATTCTGATAGTACAGGTAATGTGGAAAATTTTTCTAATTACTGATATGTGTAAAAGGCATCAAGGCGATCCTATTGGGTGTTAGGGGCGGGATTGGGGAACAGAAGGTTTTGTCAATTAAATTTCCAAGGCAAAGACAGCTAACACAGCGAGTTTACAGAAATAATGTTAAGTTTGGGAAAAATGTGGTAATTTTCCCAATTTACAATAATATGTTGACATAAAACAGGTGTAAAATGTGGTTACAAACATATTTCAGTTGTGCTGGTCTAAGAATAGAAATGATGAATGTTTTATGACAAAAATATTTTATCTCGGAATGTTCATTTCTATTTTTTTTCAGCAACAAAACAAAGATTTTCATAGATTCTTTTTGTAGACTCATAAAAACATAGCAATATACAATTTTTAAACATTAGCCGTTTAATAAAACTACCTGTATAGGCTTTCTAATGAAAAGGCTAATTAAAATATATCCAAAAGTAAGCCTGGTATAATTTTTGAATGGATAAAGAGATTACTTGAAAATACTCTAAACAGAAAAATGAAGACCAGACAAGCTGAAAAAAAAATAACCTAGGCCTTTTTACAAACAAGGAGCAGTATGTATTAAACTGGAGAATGGGTATTAAATTTGGCCTATTAAAAATACTCAAAGTAAAACAACTTTAATCATATACTGTACCATCCTGAAAAACAGTTGATATCTATGAGACAGCTAAACTTTGTGTTTCTAATCTACAAACAAGCAGAAGCAGCTTATCTAGCGTTATCTTCCCATGCCATTCATTAAACCACTGCATTCTGTTCTGATTTTCAGCTACAATTTCCTGCTACAAAGGGTTTAGTAATATACATTCACAGGATCAGTGGCCATGATTTACCCATCAGAGCACCAGGATCATTTTTTTTGGTATAATGTTGATGGCTGTATTAAACATCACCAAAAAAGATCTCAGTACTTTGAAGGGTATGACTATAAAGACACAAAAATACTTTCAAGTGGTTAGTATGTTTTCAATATAATTAGTGTGAGATGTCGTTTAAGTGGATTTTATATAGCCGACTGTTAAGTCTATCATCTCTGTCCTAGGTGCATGTTTTCTTTCAAACCTATTACCGTTTATAATTAGACATTTTTAATTAAGACAAGTTTAGTTACTAAGTTCTAACTTTGTTACTATTGAAATGTCAACCTTTTCCCCCACTTTTTACAGAGCAACAAACATTTTTTTGGTTTTATACATGGTTCAAGCTTTCCTCAACAAGCTTCTTTCAAAATAAAAAAACTAAGCAGATTTGTAATTTTCTAGCTATTTAAAATGTTGCTTGTGCTCAAGTTAAGTAACTGTTTCTTTTCTGCACTGATTCTCACTTGCGCGTCTGTTTTGTGAAATATAATTAAGAGACAAAAATTAAAATTACATAAAAGTCATTTATTTATGGTAGTATCTTGCTGTAAGCAAAGTGACATCAAAAAGTCAGTTACTTAAACAAGGAACAGTAACACATAAATATTCAAATAGAAGCAATTAACAAAGAAGCAAATGACAACATAAACAATATGTTGCTTCCAAAGGTAGTCTGGAACTCTGTTGTGAGTGATGTGAGAGAGGTCACTTTACACACACACAATGTGTTTCAGCAATCGGAGGCACCATGCTAGGAGTTTGCATGGTCTACTACTTCACAGATGAACTGTTGTAGCTTAATGCTTCCATGTCAAATACTACCACTTAACAGTTCACTAGCTCAGATCTAGAAAAGCAGAAATGTCACATACTGACTTGTGGCTAAAGTAGCATTCTAAAAAAGTGTTATGCTTTAAGTCACTGAACTTATGACCCACTCTATTACCAAAGTTTGTTGATGAAGATTGCATGGCTTGTGCTTGATTTTATGTACCTGTTAAAAACGAAAATGGATGCTGCTGAAATCCCCAAACGCAAAGTGTCTACATAGTGTACATTCATAATAAAGCCTGAAGCAAGAAAATATGGTAATGAGCACTAAGTAAACTAAATGAAAATACAAGATAATTGTCCTTTTGTGGAACGTGCAAAAACACACAGCATTTCTATCAAGACAGACTCACTCACTGTTCACCAATAGAATGACCTCAAATGAGAATTTGCCATATATTCCATGTAGCACTGCAGACAGCTAATTCAAAATAAGAATTTCTCAGTAGCTAGTTTGAAGATGTATTGTTATTAAAAAAAAAAAAGATTTTTTCCATTTCCATAAAAAATGGCTGGAAGACAGATATTTGTTGTCACTTTATTTCACAGTCATTCAAAATGAAAGACTGCATTAAAGAAAACAATTTTCTTTACTGCATGGTTAAAGTAACATATTATTCAATTTACTTTTAAATCAAAATCCACTATAACAATAAATCTTATGAGAAAACCAACTGATATTAGCCTTTATAAATGTGTGTGGAAGTGCCAAAACAAATAATGTAACTTTAATTCAAGCAGTGACTTTATAATCAACGTAGTGCAATTTAAAGTTGCAGGAGGCCAAGGCCTAACACACAATATCAGGTTCCAATCCATCGTAGGGTACCACAAGGGGAAAATTAAAGCCACCATTTAACCCAGCACACTTGTCCTTAGAATGTGGACAGAAATGGAATGTGCATGTTATTGCCATGTAATCTGAGGGCACCGACCCAATTCAAGAAGAGACCGCCAAGGCTGACCTGATGTGATCAAGAGATCAAATGGAATGCTCAACAGTTTCATTACACAACCATAATCATGCCCTAAACTCTAAACTGTGGTTCAAGTTTTCCTTTCATTTTTCTCTAAAACTCTAATAGATGTTCAATCAAACATGTGGCCCTAATGCAGGGAATTGTCTAAGGCAGGGCTGTCACTTTTAGATTTTTTTTTAGCTCTACTGGTTTACTTTAGCCTCTATCCCCAACCTTTGTTTCTTATAAGTGTAAATTAATGTTTCCACAGCTCCTCTTCCACTTAACATTTCCCCACCTTAAAAAATGGGCTCTACTTCTCTACATACAAACTTCTCATTCTTATATTCTCAAAATGTGGCACTACATTTAGTGCTGGGAGGTATGGCCAAATTCTATATCACGGTATTTTTCAAAATTATACCGGTTTCAGGGTATTCAACATTGTTTTTTTTTTCCATGCATGAGTGGATGTTAACCACATTTTCCACTGCAATTACTACAGTAGACTGGCTAAGAATAAACTATTCCACTGTCATGAGAATTGAACATTGTACAAAAAAACATTTTAGTGTGCACACAAGTATTAATAAAGGTTTGCATGGCATCATAAAGTGATGGCACTAAAGGCACTAATGAAGAGAAGGAATCACACTGTATGACAGTTGCAGTCAAAATACAGAACCTTTATATTGAACAAATTTTGCAAACAACTTAAACTATAATTTTGACAACATATTTTCAACTATCCAAAGAAGTATTTAGACTTAGTAAAATATCCAGAGGTGCTTGTCAAAAGTTGTATTGCACTGAACATGTCTTAGAAAAGGAAAAAAAAGTCAATATATTTTGTAAAACAACTACACTTTCTGTTAATGTTAACAATCTCTGTCCACTGACTGTTAAAGTGACTTTTTAAACAACTTTGCCATCATTAAACTGTATAATAATTAAACTAATAAATAATAACAAAATACATAACAGTGCAACTTCCAGTAATAATACTAATACTTCAAGGCCTTAAGCCCAGGTACATTAATTACACAGTATTCACCAAATAAAAATATAAAATAAAACAAGTACAACTTGGTGATGACATCTTTACCAACTAATCCAACATACTGCAAATTACATTAATATAGACCTTGCTTCAAGCTAAGTTATATACATAAATAATAAAACTGCAACTTGCATTTATAATGCTATTTGTGGTACAGCGGGTCTGCGGCTTAAAAAAAAAATGGCCAGTTTTTAAATTCAGTTAGCTGTGTTCATCTCCGTAGGCGCGACTGCACGACCGCATGGAGTTGAAGAGGTAATTGGGGCGAGTCGCACTTGCAAGTGGTGCGATCATTCTCAATTGCTTCAACAGCTTCCTAAGACATTTGATTAAGGACCTGCGTCCTCAGATACATACTGTATATTTATGGGCCGGCATGATGGGGGAAGGAAAAAGGAGAAGACAGAACAGAAGGAGGTTAAAGAAGGGAAAAGGCAGTCATAGGAGACAAACCAGACACCAGGAAGGAGAAGGCAGCATGACCTGGGGCTCTGTGAGGGAGCGCAGGCTGAGGCGCTCTAGGGGCTGGCTCGTCCTACTGAGTGTGTAGAGTGGGGCAAGCAAGATGTAAGACAATAATAATAATTCATTTTATTTATAAGGCACTTTACATTAGTAGTAAATCTCAAAATGCTACATAAAAAAATTTAACAAAGACAAAACAAGATAAAAACAGAGATAAAACAATAATAAATAGTGGCATTCTGTTGTGTTCTCAAGTTCTCTGGTAGGGCATTCCAGAGCCGTGGAGCAGCGACTGAAAAGGCCTCCCAATAGATTCGAGAAGCGACTGAGTGAGCGTGAAGGAAGACGGGAGATGTGCTGACCTCGGTCGGTCTGACTGCGCAGTGTGGTGGCTGCCAAGCCGGAGGTTGGCAGAAAGGAGTTTGTGCTGCAGAGGCTCCGTCAGCAACACCAATGATGGGTGAGCCAGAAGGTGGTGGGCTGCAATCGGGTGAGGAGAGAGACTACATTTTAACATCTAGATAGTGATAGATAGATACTTTATTAATCCCAAGGGGAAATTCAAAAAAGTAGTAAAAACAGTAAAAATAGTAAAAATAGTAAAAAGTGTCCAGGGAGCGATTCCACATAAAAGAAATTGGTAAATGTGATCAGTGAAATAGAGAAAAAAAAGGTGAAAAGATAAAGTCATACACGGAGCTGCTGGAATGGCTGCCACTCACTGTGGCGCCGGAAATTAAATAAACTTGCATTTATAACAAATGCATGCACTGCATTTATCTATGTTAATGGATTTATTTATTATGGACTTTATCACCACGTTTCACTGGTTTTATGGATTTGCTATTTATTTGGGTGTTTTTTTTTTAAACACTGCACAATGGACACTTGGTTTTACTTTTGACTGTTTTTAATAAAAGCACTTGAGCACTTTCCACTATCCCCTTGGCTTCAATGAGATCTGTCAGGTCATCTTGGTCATAACTATCGAAGGTGTTGGTTCAACAGACTCCCATGTGGGAAGAGGGAGTTTGCAGGTGACCAGGTAGATCACACAGTACTATAGAAACAGCAGTCACACATTTTAAAATAATAATGGTCCACATCCGACCTTTTAAAAACCAACTTTCTCCAGACAACAGACATGACTCCGTTTTTGGCAAAAGTTCTTCTGTGTCATCATGTTCAACTTTATCATCTGGTACAGCTTCAGTTTCGGAATGATCTCTGTCCATTTTCACAGCGCAATACCTCCACTAATGCATGTACTCCACTGCATTCATGTTTAGCGGTATAGCAGTGAAAAAGGTCCCCCCTTAAACAGTTTCCCGCTGTGCCACGTTCCAAACATTGTTTAGGCTATTTAAACCGGTGTTGCGGTGTAAGAAAAATCCATACCATAAAAATAAAAAATGGTTTTCAGTATGAACCAGTATACCTCCCAGCACTAACTCCATTGAGAGATATTCCGGTACATGCCCGGCCTTGTAGTTTTACACTGCACTTTTTTTCTTTGAGCTACTACCATTCAAGGCATTTTAATCAAACACCTCTATCACTTTTTTCCTCCCTGCTACTTCTCTTCTTTTTCTGCTTTCAGCTCTGCTCATACAGTGCTGCTGTCCCTTAAGTCCTACATTATTTGATCCTTAACTCCCGACAATAAAAAGGGTTCCCAAACTTAGTTTATAACCAACCCCTACCTTTCAGGCTTCCTTGAACATTTCCTCTGCTCCTCCAATGTAAACAAAAAAGAAATTAAGGAAAATTGCTGAAGTCAAGACAACATCTGTAAAACCAAGAGGAATTTCTGATGAATCTGCTCAGAGACTGGTCAAGTATGCAATGTGAACCACCCATACCACTACAAAGAATCTGCAGAAAGATAATTGTGGTGCACTAATGCATTCTACACCTTTGCTTTCACAAATATGATTTGGAGGAAAAGTCATCCAAAAGAAATCTTAAATGTAACCTTCTCACAAAATTCAGTCTGTTAAGTATGAAACACAACACTTTAAGCCAGAGTTTTTTGCCAAACAAGTGATTTGGGGGCTCAAAAAATTAAAAACTTTACTTTTTTTTGGCTAAAATAACCAACAGTATTTTTGAAGAAAAGAAAGAATACCATGCCAACTGTTAAGAGTGAAGGCAAATGTGTTATCTGCTGGAGTTGTGTGGTATCCAGCAGCACTGGAAATACCATGCAAGTAAAGAGAAGAATGGATTCTTCCAAGTATCAACAAATCCTCGAAACTAATGTTGTACCATATATGAAGAAACTGAAGCCGAGAAGAGGTTCGTTCATTCAAAACATACCTCAAAATACATAAACTAACCACTGACATACCTCTTGGTCTTTTCTACACATCCAGGCTTTCCATTTCCTTATCTTTCCCTCTTTGGCCTATACAATAGTATTGTATAGCCCTATAACCACCAAAACCACACACACACACACACACACAAATTTGAGGACTACTTTAATGTACAGTGGGACCTCAGTTTGCAAGCATAATTTGTTCTGGAAACAAACATTCAAAAGCACTCATATATCAAAGCGAATTTCCCCATAAGAAATAATGGAAACTCAGATGATTCGTTCCAAAACCCAAAACTATTCATATAAAAATGATTAACACAAAATATAAAGTAAAAATACATAAAACAAATTAACCTGCACTTTACCTTTGAAAAGAATCATGGCTGGTGTGAGCGAGTTTCTAAACTCTTGTGGGATTCCACCCAATGGGATGACATGCGGAAGAGCTTCCCAAAACAGTAGCAGTTCACCGTAAAAGCAAATCCGAAAAGATTGCGGACATGCTATAAGCACCTGCCGTTGATGGGCAATACAAGGAACATTATAAATGCGCAGGGCACAGCATTACTTGGCCACTAACCTGGCCGCAACCTTGCCTGACTGCTGTGTCTGTGTATATGAGAGTGGCAGATCCCGCTACAATAAATAACCGAGCTGTTCCAATTTCAAGCTGAATAAAGCTCGTGTCACTAAAGTACTAAGACTCAGTTTCGTGTTTTGGAGTGCAAGACAGAGACTCACATGTTACAATGCACACACGTGGTCACAATCCTATAGAAAACTGTATGCGCTCGTACGGATGTTGACTATATGAATGAGGTCCGCCGACTGAGCCCGAGAATGGGAGACGATTGCCCATAATCCTGCAGCAAGAGAAAGAACAACGATCAGCTCAGTTGTGATCACATGGCGCTCAGCAGACAAAGCGTATACGTACTACTCATATTGCAAGACCTCGCTCGTTTATCAAGTCAAAATTTATTAAAAATTTCAGCTCATCTTGCAAAACACTCAAAAACCAAGTTACTCACAATCCAAGGTTCCACTGTATAGCCAGAAGCACACGTAATCCAATACAAGAGGCAGTAGGAGAGATCAAAACATTATAAAATTGATAAAGTGAATAGGAGTATGGGAGGTAGGTCATAAAAAAAGCATTCCACTACATAGCACACTGTAGGGATGTCATAATACCAACATTTCAAACTTTGATACGATACTATGTATTTAAATAGGATATTATTAAAAGAAAGTCAACAGCATTTTCAATACTCAATACAGTACATAATGCATGTCAATAACAAAGTAAATAAATTTCAGTTTTATTTGCATTAAAATGTTTACACTGAAAAGAAAAATAGAAATTATAGTCATTGAATGCAAATAAGTAGTGCAATATTTCGTCAAAAGGCAACAGTAAAGTTCTGTAATCAATACCAATGCAAACAAGTTTAAATCCGGTAAAGTTTTTTTACATTCATCAAATCACAGTCATTGCTATGTTCAGCAGTGCTTTACGAGATAAAGCTCCATTCATGCAAACCCCATCCATAAAGTGGGCATCACAGCCAGCCAAATCAACTTAATCTTTAGTCAACCAAAATTCAGTTTCTAGTTTAATACACCTGGGATATAAACTAACAGAGGAGTCGCACAAGTGTTTGCAATTCAGCATCAAAAATTATAGGTTTTCATTATATAGTAAAAGTAATGAAATAGAATTTTAAAATCGTACAGAACAAACTAATAGAAAGTAACATGCCATGGCAGCTCACTTTGCAGCCTAAGTATACAAATTGAGGAAGCAACAGGGTCCAAGCACTAAATAACTTTGACCCAGAATGCACAGTGCAAAATAAAACTGTCCCACTAGTAAAAATAACTACAGATTCCACCTTAATGCACTGAACGTTTAAAACAAAACATGGTTTAACACATCAGCATTTATCATGTTGTATGGTTGCCAATATTCATATGTACTGTACTTTGCTTATTATTTTATGAATATTTTCAATAATACATTATTTAAAGTTGTAACTTAATTCCTGCTTGTCTTTTACTTTATGTAATTGCCTGAGGTTATAGAGGTAGAAGGGAAGGTGGGGAGAAGTTATAAAGTACAATACTTTATATAAACAATGGTAAGTCTATGGTATTTGTGGCATCCTGATAAAGTCTACACAATAAAGAATAAAAAAGAAGAAAGTAGAGTAATATAGAATTCTATCAAGACAACACAGCCATGAAGAAAAAAGCTCTATCCTTACTTCAAACACAACAGTTTACATGCTTATACGGAGTAGCAATGTATGCCCAAGGTACAACCGTATTTTAAAGTTGTTAATCAAAATGCAATAACTGTGTTTATATATGCCTAAGAGTGTCTTATTTTAAATAAACCATAAGATTTCATGTTGCCTTCCCTCCTTCATTAGTAAAATATGCAATTTGTAAACCTATACCCTATATGCCAAGACAAAAAGGATGTCACAGTTGACTGAATCTACCTTTATGAAAGAGCCCACCTACATTAAATCACATACAGTGAAAGGCAGCATTAGACAGCTGAGGTTCTGATCATTCTGATGATGTATAGTTGCCTATGACTGGTCATTCAAATTACATATCACATCTATACATAAAGTACAGTAAATAAACTGCAAATGTAGCACAAAGCTTCCATCAGAGTGCATATGGATTGCTTGGTTAATATGTAGCAAGACTTAAAAGTTTGTACAACAGAAATGTTTCCTTAAAAAAAATAAATAAATAAAAAATACCAATGTAGAAGTCCTAGAAAAACTTACAGAATGCAGGTGACAGGGAATCCGAAGACCTCAAGTCAAAATCTCATCATAGCTTTGATTCTACTGTGAACGAGACATTTGCTGAAGGTTTTAATGATACACTTCATTTACCACTTATACAGCTCAAGCATCATGGGTTCAATTTCCATTCCTGAAGGGTGTCCACTGCATGTTCTGCCTGTGTTAGTTTTCTAAGCAGTGCTCTTTCAATTTCAATTTAGTGTACAGGCAACATTACTTACTGTAGCATACAGGAGAGTACCGTACCTGCACCTCACCCCATCATTCAATGGTTAAGAGTCCAGTCTTCAATTCAAAACGCCCCTACAAACCATCTTTGAGCTTAATGTTGACATACTGGGTGATAACTCAAGAAGTAACTATTTAACAATATTTCAGTAAAAATACATTCATTTTGCACATTTCAAGCTAGTAACTGTATAAAAAGACATGGATTATGTGACACGAGTAACACAAGATTCTCTCTTTTTTACATGGACATTTCTCTGAACGTTTGCCACTGGCCTGCATTGGTCACCAACCAATCCTGTTTATGAGAATCTCTCTTTTGTCCAACAAAACATGAAGTTAAATATTTTTCTCAGACACCGCTACAAAGTACCAGGAGTAAGAAACATAAAAAAAAATCTTGAGTATTCCTTTAATTTTTCCGCAACTTAGAAATAACATACTTATCTCTCGAAATTCTTTGCATTGACTCATGTGTCGGGACCTATGGAATCCATTTAATTTTTTCATAAATTCCGTTTGTTGATTTTTTGTTTGATTTTCAGTTTTCACCGTTTTATTTTTCCTTGATTCTGATTTATTTTTTTAAACTGTAAGCAGCAACAGCTACAACAAAATAAACAATAATGAAATGGCACTTTAAATTCCTTTTAGTGAAACAGCACACTAGCACAACTAAGCCTTATTTTGCATATCCATTTATCAGGTAGGAGCCTAGATCCTCCATGATGCTATACGCTGAGACTCCAGTAGGACAGCGAGTGCCCTCCAAAATTGTAAGAGCAGTTACTAGTTTGATGCATCCTTCTAAGATGAAGGTTAACTTCACTTTTTGAGTCAAGGATATTTGTTACAGTCTGAGCTGATGTGTTCTCAGACAGAAAGAACTTTATGCAAAAGTGAATATGTTCAGCGAGGTGCCCTACTGATTTGAACCAGCTATTCCCCATGGTTTTTCCTACCAGGCTTCCTGAAGAAGGCAGACTTTACCCACATCACTAGTCATGCAGCCTCACTAAATTATTTATAGTGTTGCCAGGTCTCTCCCACCAAACTAATGACATGACACAAGGTTGAATGTACACTGCTAGGCATAACCCCTTTAAAAATGTCCTTGTATGCTTTCAGACAGTATGATGCATTGTCTGTAACCACGCCAAAAATGTCATTGAGATTCAGCTGGCTGTTGTGAAGAAACTGAACTACTGCCTGTGAAAAGGTGGAAGAGTTGCAGCTCTCCATAAGGTTAGCATCTGCCAAAAACCACTAGTCTTCTGTACCTGTAATTGTAATTATGTTAAGTATTTCTAATGATTCTTAACACTAGATTTACCAGAGCCTACGAAAAAAATTTGTAGATCTGTCCTACCTTAAATCGCTTCACACTTCTCCGTCAGCATCTTTTGTTCTGTGTGGATAAGCAGCAAACAGCCTGCTATCACATTCCCCCACCACCACACAGTTTTCTCAGCTCAAGTCTGTTTACCTGCGTGTCAGTTGCTTAGAGTTGTATAGAGAGAGAAGTCAAGCAAAATGACACCTTTTAAAAATACTATATCGTTATTTGGAACACTTGCATTTCATGTGTGTTCCGTGTCTACAACGATCTATGTAAACACATCATTAAAACAGAGATTTTTTTATGTTTTAGTAATAATTGACAAAATGTAGACATGAAGTGTATAATGTGTGCATCCTGAATTCCAAAAACACTTTCACAAAAAGGTACAAATATAAAAGAACAAATGCACTTTTATTCAAAAAATATAACTGCAGAAAATGAACCCACGTTAGGGTGCGACATTGACACCCCTTTGATACGACTGCTTTGGTGGCACAACGGTATCAACTGTTGACTGGTAATCAAAAATTCACGGGTTCGAACCCGGACGAGTCCGTTTTGAGAAGTGAGGTTCTCGTATTATATTTTAGAATAAAAATATACATTTGTTTCCAGTCTGTAACAGCAGGTGTAATTTAAGATACTTGTAAAGGTTAGCTTTGTTTTTTTTTTTTATTCTCTCAGCCACATTCACAATTCCAACCAACCCCCCCACCCCCGCATTTGACACTGCTGTTTTCACATAGACACACTATAACAAAGGTCAACTCAGATTATGACGACGGTTCTACATCGGAGCAAGAATGCACGTTGCGCTTTTGCTATCGCTGTATTTTTGTATATGTACATGGGAAGCTCTGCACTCTACTTGTGACTTTACACTGTAGGAAGTAAGTAAATAAATAAAGGTAAATAACATTTTATCTGACTCTTACATACAAAGGACGGTGTATGTAAGGTCGGTACATATGCCCAAAACATTAGACGGTGTTATGTAAGGATGGTGCATGTGCCCAAAACATTAACATTTATACACTCACCTAAAGGATTATTAGGAACACCTGTTCAATTTCTCATTAATGCAATTATCTAATCAACCAATCACATGGCAGTTGCTTCAATGCATTTAGGGGTGTGGTCCTGGTCAAGACAATATTCTGAACTCCAAACTGAATGTCAGAATGGTAAAGAAAGGTGATTTAAGCAATTTTGAGCGTGGCATGGTTGTTGGTGCTAGACGGGCCGGTCTGAGTATTTCACAATCTGCTCAGTTACTGGGATTTTCACGCACAACCATTTCTAGGTTTTACAAGGAATGGTGTGAAAAGGGAAAAACATCCAGTATGCGGCAGTCCTGTGGGCGAAAATGCCTTGTTGATGCTAGAGGTCAGAGGAGAATGGGCCGACTTATTCAAGCTGATAGAAGAGCAACTTTGACTGAAATAACCACTCGTTACAACCGAGGTATGCAGCAAAGCATTTGTGAAGCCACAACACGCACAACCTTGAGGCGGATGGGCTACAACAGCAGAAGACCCCACCGGGTACCACTCATCTCCACTACAAATAGGAAAAAGAGGCTACAATTTGCACGAGCTCACCAAAATTGGACAGTTGAAGACTGGAAAAATGTTGCCTGGTCTGATGAGTCTTGATTTCTGTTGAGACATTCAAATGGTAGAGTCGGAATTTGGCGTAAACAGAATGAGAACATCGATCCATCATGCCTTGTTACCACTGTACAGGCTGGTGGTGGTGGTGGTGTAATGGTGTGGGGGATGTTTTCTTGGCACACTTTAGGCCCCTTAGTGCCAATAGGGCATCGTTTAAATGCCACGGGCTACCTGAGCATTGTTTCTGACCATGTCCATCCTTTCATGACCACCATGTACCCATCCTCTGATGGCTACTTCCAGCAGGATAATGCACCATGTCACAAAGCTCGAATCATTTCAAATTGGTTTCTTGAACATGACAATGAGTTCACTGTACTAAAATGGCCCCCACAGTCACCAGATCTTAACCCAATAGAGCATCTTTACCCAATAGAGCATCTTTGGGATGTGGTGGAACGAGAGCTTCGTGCCCTGGATGTGCATCCCACAAATCTCCATCAACTGCAAGATGCTATCCTATCAATATGGGCCAACTTTTCTAAAGAATGCTTTCAGCACCTTGTTGAATCAATGCCATGTAGAATTAAGGCAGTTCTGAAGGCGAAAGGGGGTCAAACACTGTATTAGTATGGTGGTCCTAATAATCCTTTAGGTGAGTGTATGTTACTTACATAAAAGCCAGATTGAATGTTATTTACCTATTTCCCTTTATTTATTTACTTACTTACTTACTACAGCGTAAAGTCACAAGTAGAGTGCAGAGCTTCCCATGTACATATACAAATTACAGCAATGGCAAAAGTGCGACGAGCATTCTTGCTCCGATGTAGAACCATCGTCATGATCTGAGTTGACCTCTGCTATAGCACGTCTATGTGAAAACAGCAGTGTCAAATGCGGATTGGGGGGGGGGATTTGGGTGGGATCGTGAATGCGGCTGAGAGAATAACACTAAATTAAAAAAAAAAAACAACAAAGTTAACCTAATTACACTGGCTGTTACAGACTGGAATCAAATATGTTTTTATTCTAAAATAGTAAGAATACGAGCAGCTCACTTCTCAAAACGGACTCTTCCGGGATCCTACCCATGAAGTTTTGATTACCAGTCAACAGTTGATACCATTGCGCCACCGAAGCAGTCATATCAAAGGGGTGTCAATGTCGCAACCAAACGTGGGTTCTTTTTCTGCAGTTATATTTTTGAATAAAAGTGCATTTGTTCTGTTATATTTGTACCTTTTGTGAAAAATGTTTGTTTTAACGGTGTTGACATATATCTTTGTAGACACGGAACACACATAAAATGCAAGTGTTCCGAATAACGATATAGTATTTATAAAAGGTGTCATTTTGCCTGACTTCACACTCTATACAACTCTAAGCAACTGACACACAAGTAAACAGACTTGAGCTGAGAAAACTGTGTGGTGGTGGGGGTGTGATAGCAAGCTGCTTGCTGTTTTCTGCTTATCCACACATTTACAGAACAAAAGACGCTGGCGGAGAAGTGTGAAGCGATTTAAGGTGGGACGGATCTACGTAATTCTAGCGTTAAACCTTAAATGTTTACAGATTGAAAATGTGCATCATTACATATGTAGCTTCATCTACTGCATATCTTAAAATTATAAAGCAAAAACAAGCTAATCTGCAGGACGCTAAATCCAGGAATTAAACAGAAAAAAAGAAAGAGACCCGCTTTTAAGGGCTCATTGCATCTGAGGAGAAGCCTGCTCTGTCCAGGTTTGTAGATGCCGAGTTTATAAAGGCAGAGTAAAATGTAGACCTTGCGTGCCTTGTCACCGCAAGGCAAAACATTTATGAAATCCAGAAACATCACTGTTCATTTTTAAATGGGTACTATGGTGTGCTGGCAAAACTTGCAGAAAAGTTGTCCTTCAGATTCGTAAACTTTGTTTGAACATAGTTAGGGTATCTGATACTGCTCGCTTCGACATTTCTGTCTCGTGCAGCTGGCTAATTCATGTGCCTTTAATGAGAAAACATGCACAAAAAACAGACAGAGGCATGACTGGATTTCTGCAAGAATTCTGTTCGCTTGAAAAGCAACAAACTAGAAAATAGTATTTGAATGATAGAACTACCTATTATTCAATCATTTAATTTACTGGGAAGTTTTGCAACAGTCACCCCTTCAGTCCCTAAATTCCGCACATTTCCGTTTTTAAATGTAAAATCCATTTTTATGTGTTACTTCCATGATTCCGTCTGTGTTTTCCGCATCACGGAAATCATAAGGCCCTACAAGTGTTTGACTAAACTGGTTCTGCTATCCCATTTAGTTGGTATTGTGTGGTAGCAAATCTTGCACGTATCTTGTGCATTTCTGTCCCCATTTGGCATAAACTCAAAGTATTTCCAGATGCCACTCCAACTGTCCCTCTTTGCCAATTAAGTCTGCTGGTGAAGGCTCCAATGCTGCTCTAGCTGCCATCTTATTAACATCTGTGAGTGGAAAGAAATGTGGCTGTAACTATGTCATTCCTATTAGTATCCTACAAAGCTCAGTTATCAAAAGCCACGGTGAACTGGAAAAGTATTCATAAATCAAGATCAGCACACAATGCAGAGTTCACTTTGCCCCAAGTTCAGTGAAATCTTGTAAACGTTCAAGAACTTTGCTGAATTTGCCAAAATGCACTGAAGTCAAAGGAAAAGGAGTAACTGAATTAGGTACGAGTGGATTATAATGTGCAATGGTCTTTTAAGTGCCCCTGAGGGATTGGGAAGAATCTGTTAATACTAGACCAATAATTGAGGCCAAAACTGAGACATGAGCTATGCAGCAACAGTACCAACCACTGCACTACCATGCCAAACGCAACAAGAGATGCAGAAGAAACAGGCTCTTCAGACAAAACACAACAAATAGCCTCCAACTTATCAAGAAGTAAGAAAATATACACATACAATTGTTCACAGGTGTTCCAATCACCAAGACAATGATCAACAATGCCATGCAGCATCTTTTTGATGTTGCACTTTAGCCAGCGTGCAGTCTTCATGAGGTGCCACATCATTTTTGTTTGCAATCTGTCTGTGCATATGATTTGACTTAATTACTCCATCAAGAACAAGGAAAAAAACTAAATTGTTAAAAAAAAAAAAAAAGTTCTATTATAATGAATATTTTTCACTGGGTCTCGTGCGTTTTTTGACTCGGGGCAGGGTACCCCTTTAAGATTTGTTCTAATTGCCACCATGGCTCATTCTTATGAATTTGGCTAACTCCCACTTTCCTTATATGGACTTGGCACACAGCCAGCAAAACTACAAGTGCTCTGGCCACCAGGATTCGAAGATCAGTTTGTGCTACTTCATACCAGCACTTTGAGCTTCGGAGTACTTACAGAGCCTATGATACAGGGGATCAGCATTATATACTCATGAGAAACATAACATGCTTAATCCAGCAGTAAAGACGCAACATACAATGAAACTAACTATGCAGAATGATGAAGCATTTTCAGAACATTGTTGTTATGATCAGCTAGTATACCTTATTAAAAAAAAATTTAAAAAAATAAAGAAAGACAGGCCAAGTGCAAATCTGGTTTGCATAGCAATGTGACATCACAAATGTGCAAAGCAGATCAGGCAGTGACATTAAATGTGATTAAAAGTTCTGTACATGGGTACTACAGCGTCAGCACTTTACTGTCACATTGACCTCACAAAGCATCACGGGGCCCTGAGGAAAAAAGTCCATCTAAGACATATGCTCGAAAAATTTCCAGGAGAATATTTGGCAAACAAGGTCACCAGCAAATACAGCACATTTGCTGTGAAAAACACTTTGACAAATTTCACCATACAAACATCAGGAATAATGTAGATGGAAGAATCACTATCATAAGACTTGAAACAATTCTGAAAATGTTACAATCTATACTTACACGTTTTGAAAACCCTTCCACAGTGACTTTAAATTTTTGCATTGCTTTCCTTCTTTAACTCTACTAATTCAAAATTACATTCTGGTTACATTGCACATTAAATAAATGAGAAGTCAATTACTGTCAGTACATAGAGGGAAGACATGTGGTACACTGCAAACTATGTACATTGGATCAACTCTCCCTTGCGCTAGCACGCAGTGTTCTTCCCCTTTACCACATTGTCATGCCACATTTTGAAATCACAGTGTCAATTATGTACCTTCAGTTTTAATAGTGTTTCATAGCTTTTCACTTTTGGTATAATTTACTATACATTGTAATGGCCGATAAACATATGTGTGGTGTTGGAATTGTCACAAAAAAAAACTGAAATTATGAAACATGCATGAAATGGCGAAAGTGCTTTAAGTAGTTCTTCCTACTCCATAAATTGAAGCAAAAAAGTGACTGATATAACGCTTGATGCCGGCAAAATTGAAAAACGTGTCAATTAATGCTAATGTTCTTCTATATATCTATCTATTGTAATTTTCTTTTTACATTCTGCTTGTGATGCACTTTGTGGGAGCAGAAAGGGTGGAAAGAATGCTATAAGTGAAGGGAGTGGCTGAAGGGTTTCTGCTCTGTAAAGGTGAGGACACGCCTCTTAGGAGATGTGTAAATGGACACGTTAGGAGGAAAGCTTTCTTTTATTGTTTTGGAGGTGCACTCTGTAACCCAGATAAAACAGGGCATCATTTGTTACAGAACAAAGCCTTCAAGTAAAACATAGAAAACTCCAGTACCTATGAATTGTATTTGTTTATTAGGCTGGCCATTACATTAATATATTAATTAATTTGGTTAAAACTATATTTAGTGAATATAGTTTTGTTTCATAAATAAATACGATTATTCACTAATCTACTGTATATAATTTTAAAGTAGCTGCTCTGTTATGCGTTTTTTCTCTTATCCGTGACAGCCTCAGTCGGATAATCAAGGTTTTACTGTATTACAAATATTGCATACTTCACGCAACCTGCAGTGGGCAACACTGCCCAATACAGTTAAAAATAACGTCACTGAATTCATTCAAACCACTGTGCCATTAATTTAATAGATTATATCATGCAGTATTAACATATATGCATGTAAATCTATGGCTCAAATGATTAGTTTTTTTTAATGGTCGAGTTTAATTTTTTAATTTTACAAGAGCAATATTCTATTGTAACTTGTATTTACTTTAATTTACTGCCAAAAATGTTTTTCTTGGAATATGATTTGCTCATACAAATACAAGAAGCTGCCAGCTGTTAATTTTTGGACATATAAGGAAACCGGATATTTACACCTATTACATTTATTTATGAAGTTTTATCCAAATTGACTGAATAATCAAAATGGTACAGAACAGTCCTTTCTAAATTATAGGTTTAAACCCATTTTGGTCAACTGCAAGCAATTCACTACATGAAGATTTTCTGAATATTCTTAGCTGAATTAAAAAGAAAATGTAAAACTAATGGAGAAATTAAGTCTTGTGAAATTAATGTGGTTTACTGAAAATTACACCTTTAAAAAATTAATCCTTGCTCTCCAGTTTGGAACTAAATAAATTCAACTCTAGAAATGGATTAAATCATAAGCAACCTGGTTGCATGTCAGACAGTATGGTAATTTGCCTTAATATGTATAATATAATTTCCTTATTCTGCTTTTTTTTCTATTTATGTGCTTAGGTTTTTCAGGTGAGGGAAACAGAAGTTGAGTTTTGGTTGTTTTACTCCCTAATCGTGGCACATGTGACAATTGTGACCCTATAAACCTATAAGAAATGGCAAGTAAATTGACTTCTTACCCATTAGTCCACTCTCCATTCTAAGCAACCTCTCATGTAACAGCAAGACAATCTGATAACTGATTTATGAACACAGGATGAGTCAAAACAGAGGAAGATGCACAATCATTCTGCGAAAAAGAAAAAACACACACTGCAACTGTAACAAAAAAGACTGGCCTAATAGCAGAGTAAAGTCTATTCACACAGATATTCTTGACTTTACATACCTACACAGGAACAAAACACAATATAGCCTACCATAACAATTAAAGATTGGACACAGAAAATACATCTCAGGTTACCCTGAATTTCACATGACAATGAAAACCATAGATGTTAACCTGAGTCTGAACGAAGAACTTATAAAAGGGATTTACTCCAACAACAAAAATTGTGAAAGTTAGTTTCAGGCTTAAAATAAACATGTGATTACATATTTTGGGTAGAGTGAATTTTGCAATACTGTGCTTTTAAAAGAAGTAAGTATAAATTCCACACTGATATGTAACGGCTAGAAACAATCTGGACACCAAGTGTTGATTTGGATTGTACTGAGACTCCCTTTCTACATACATTTTTCTTTTCAGATACAATATGTGACTGACCCTTCTAACAAAACTCACACTCATTCCATCCCTCCACCTCATCACAATGTATCTTTTCATCGAGTCTTCACCATGAGCCTACTTCATCTAACCCTGTGTCTCTCCACACCTCTATGCCAATCTCCTCTCTAAACACTGCACTCACCATCCCCTCCCCTCAAAGTACAGCAATTTCACCTAATTTTTCCCCATTTCAATTCCACTGAAATCTGGATCACTTTCAGATTTCAATGGTTAGAAAGACAGACAGAAAATGAAATACTTGTAACACAATTGTTTTGTTAGTACTATTACTCCTAAAGGAATGCTGATCACCCTCAGCAATCTAAAAACAATCTCCTCACTCTCAGGCCCATGTATGAAAAGCACAGAAATATATGACAAGTGATCAGCTTAATATTAGATCAGGGTAAATGGAGCAGTGTCAGGTAAAGTGACTCACTCAGGGTTAGACAATGAGTCACTGATGGGGGCTGAGCAAGCAACCATATGGATGACAGTACATAGACTTACCCATCAGGTAGTTATACTGTGTGTCAAGCCCAATACTGAAACTAACTTGCAAATAATTACAAACACAACACAGTGTATATTATTGGTGCCCCATAAATTCAGAACCCCCCCTACTGATCACTAATTATATGGGATGCATGTGTCCATAGTCTTTCTGATGGGCACCGGGGTGTGTCTCCCAGATAGGTGTATGTTACATTAACTGGTCACTCTAAATGTCCCCACTTTGGTTCTCCATACAGGCGTCAATGTGTGCAATGCTGCTAGAATATGACACCAAATGGATTAAGTGGGAATGGTGATGGAACAGTGACAATAAAAAGATAAACCTAAAGTTTACATTTAAAAAAACAAGTGATGTAATGTAAGAAAAAAGGTAGTAGCTAAAATTAAAACAGTGACACTGACATCATCACAAAGACACAATCCAATTGTATTCTGAAAAAGATGGAGTAATAAAAAAAGAGATAAGTTCATTAATCCATCCACTTTCTATCCTGAACTGGATGACAATTAATGCAGACATTACTGCTTTTATGTCATAAACAGGAACAGAGTGGACTAACGGCAGAGTCAACACAGAATGTACTAAAGCATAACTGAACAGGACCCAGCCTCTTGCACAAGGCTTCACTGAAAGTGGATGTATGTTTATCACACACAACATACACAGTATGTCTACATATCCCTGCTCACTACTAATACTTAGACTACCAAAGGAAAACAATTCACTCTAAAATCATAAGGTCACTAAGCTAACCTTCCATGTTTCTATCCTGCTTATACAGAGCAGGGTCAGAGGAAAGCTGGAGTCTACTCCAGCAACCATAGGGTGAAAGGCAGAAATAATCCCTGGACGAGGTGTCAACTAATCACAGGTTGAACTCGAGTTTATTTGAAAACACACCACCAGTGGCAATACTTAAAAAAGAACAAAGAAAAAAAATTATCAATGTGAAAAATGCAATGAAACATTTTAATGTTTAATAAGGGTATTAAAACTTAACATAACAATTGCACCTCTGAATCATTTAGGTAGATGTGTCTTTTGCATCAGGAGTATCAGAAAAGGAACAAAACACATTACATTTGAAAATCACATGACCACCAACAGCAATCTAGAAACCATCCCCTCAGTGTAACAGCACTAATATTTTATTTCTTTTAACATTTTGATTTACCATTTATTCATAGGCCTTTAACCATTTAAAATCTCATGCACAAAATTAAAAAATTGCTGTAATATAGTAAACGAGTCAGATAAACTTCTAACCTATTAAAACATTGCAGCACAATGGTTTATGATTCTACCTAATGCAGTCCTGGGCCTAAATCTCAACTAAGCTCATCCTTTGCATGCACATGTAAATTTTTAGTCATATAATCCAAATAAGCAACTTACATTACACAAGACAGCATGAACATGTCAGAAAATGTTGTGCAATGTGGTTTAATAGACTAGCACCACATACAGGGCAGAGTATGTTCTGGTTCCAATTGCTGCCAAGATAGATTTCTAAAAAGCAGCACAGAAATTTGCAGTGCAACATGCACAGGTGATTAGGTAAAGATAACCCATACCTTCAGAGTAGAAACAAAGACCCTCAAAAAAAAAATGTACGGTATAACAAACTTATTTTCCTTATGTAAAAATAAAGAAAACACAATAGCAAAGAAACACAAAGGGGATGATGCACAAATTTTAATTCTGACTTTCTGATATAAACAAAAGCAAAACTGTAGTAATGTGTTCTTTTGGGATGGGTTAAACAACGGTTCATATCAAATCACAGGCTAACCAGCTTTCCAACAGTAGAACGAATGGCGTTATCTTGAAATCACTGGTGACCACCAGAAATAATCTGGAAAATTTGTCAATCTCGGACCAGTTATTTCCTTGCTATCTACAAAATGAAAAGAGTGGGGTAAGAAGTGTGTTGCATAAAAACGGGTAATTATACTCCGGACAGCAAGCCCATCTCATACCTCCAAGCCCAACAGGAATCAGGTGGAGCAACTGGACCAAGAATACCCCCTTACACAGCGCAACACAATCCAACCCCAAACTGTAAAGGACTACTCGGTCAACTCAACTTGAGACAACCTGAAAGAGTTGCACAACCATTTTTCCACAACCAAAAGGTTGCACAACCATTTCTCCCACTCGACTTCAACCCAGTAATCTAAAAAGTGTAATTACTCGACACAGTGCATATACAGGCTGAATAGAACTTTGTAAACAATAAGTAAGTGAGTACACACAATAAGCGCGTACGGTTCTCTCGGCCCCGCACCGACTCCCTTAACTAAGCGCATGCAAGTCATATACCAACATAAATACAGGCAACACTGACAAATGCAATATCAATAAACGCAGATGAAAACAATAAGCGAGCCATGCATTCCAAGACCCTGTCCTGCTCCAGGCCCAGACACCGAGACATCGCACTCCCCCAGCACAGAGCCCCGACTCGGCAGCACAGTCTCCCGAGCAGCGGCTGTAAACACGGCCTCAGTAGGCTGCTTCGGCTACTCTCGCAGCAGGCTCGGGGAGCTATGTTAAATGCATTTGCTGCCCGCGTCGTAGGCATCGGTGCCAAGCAGCTATAGTGGGTGCCAAAAGCTAGGTGTTGGGGCTGCTTGCGCCCCAAATCGTAGCTGCGTACTCCCGGCCAGTAGCGCCTAAGCGGCGCCGGGGAGGAGGTAGAGACGAAGGCGGGGGGGGGGTGTCCCGGGGCCCAAGCCGGTGCGGGAGGAGGGGGGATCCCATCCTGTGTCCCCCCGCAAAGGAGGGGGTACGACACTGCTCAGGGCCCGAGTCCCCAGCACCAAGCAGCGGCTGAAATCGAGTTTTCTCCGATTAATCGAGAAATTGGTTCGGGGGGCGAAAGACTCACCGAGACGGCGGCGGAGACGGCAGCGCGGGGTCTCCAGCTCAGGCCTGCACGGGCTGGCTGCAGGACCCGACGAGAGGGAGGGCGGGGCGTGGCGGGGTGGAGGAGGCGGGCCGGAGATATGCCTGAGTAAAACGACAAGGAAATATAGGAGTAGATTCCACTCGCAGAAGCAAATGTCAAGTTAAAAGTGTAACGAGCGGTTCGTGCTTAAAAATGCAATTGCAACATGAATGATCGCTCGTTTGGTGGTTCAGAGCAGATTAAACAGACATATAAGCATCACGCATGTGCAAAAGAGATTCGGACCTGAAAATACAAATGCATTTTTCACCAGACGCTACTGACAGTTACAGTTAGAATCACATTTATTGGCCAAGTACGCTCGAAAGCAAAGAATTCGACTCTTTTTTTCAAAGACTGCCCAAGTATTGCTGCATAGTTTACCTTGCTTTGGTCCAGTAGGCAATATACAAGAACACATTGCTATATATAAGTCATGCTATAAAATCAAATTAGTAACAAATTTATATACATAAAAACTGAATTCTTAAATAATTATTTGTTTCAACAAAATTGAATTTGGCATATTTAAAAGTTTTGCTACTGTTGGCATAAAACTATTTCTGCTTCTATTTATTTTGAATATTGGTAGTAAATATCACCTCCCAGAAGGTAAAATTTGGAAATAATTATTAAAGCAATGTATCTGGTCCTTTACAGTCTTATCCACTTTTCTTTTTGCTCTTTTGTTACAGAATTCCTGAAGTCCTAATTTCTATTGTCCACAGAGAACTGGCCCCAACTGGGCTATGTTCCGAAGTTTATTTCTATAACATCCACATTTATTTGCTTTGCAGACATTTTAATTCAATGTGACTTACGGAAGACGTCAATATAATCAAGTAAGTATCATTGTGGGAGACTGTTTAAGAACAAGTGTTACAGGAAGAGGTTACAAAATTGATCATCACAAGTGAAAACAGAAATAACGAGTAAGTTACAATTCCTAGATTTTAAAATCCCAAGGCAGTTAAGCAGAAATTCACTAAACAGGAAAGTATTCAAATTCTTTTTTAACTCATAGGAGGAGTCAGAATTCCAAATGGAAGTGGGCAAGTCATTCCACCAGCTAGGAGCTATACATAAATAGTCTGGATTTGGATTTAATATGACACAGAGGTGGCATCAACAAACACCATTCATCAGCAGTCCTGAGTAATGGAGAAGGAACACAGGACCTCACAAGTGTCTCTGTATACTTACAGTAGGTGCTGATCCACTGATTACTCTTTGGGCAAGCATCAAGGATTTGAACTTAATACATTCCACTACAGGAAGCCAGTGTAGTGGTCATGACATGGGCCCACCTCATCTGGATGAACACCAGATGTGCCACTTTATTTTGAATCATCTGCAGTGGCTTGGTGGAACATGCATTAGATATGGTCTGATCTTGTGGATGCTGTATAGTGTGAATCTGTAGGACAGACAGATTGTAGCAACATGATTCCTGAAGGAGAGATGGTTATTGATCACCGTCCCCCGAACCAGGCCAAAATGAAAAGGTCATTACATTCTCACATACAATTTATAACAATTCTGTAAAATGCTAGTTGAAATGTTCATTTCCCTCTGCCTTCTAAATATACAGCCGTGTTCTTGGCATTTTTTGTAAATAAACTGCGTATTTTCATTATAATTCAAGCTATTACTCAATATGGGTTCCAGGTACTTAAAGCTACTAACTCTTTCAACTTGTTCTCCATTGAGGACCAGTGATGTACTGGTTCAGCATTCTTCATAAAATCAATGAGCATTTCATTTGTCTTCCTGAAATTTAACTGGAGATTCTTCTCCTGCAACCACCTCTGCATCGTCTTGGCCTCTTCATCAAAATGTGTTAAATTGTAGAGGTGTCCATCCATGCTGTATCATCTGACAACTTTACAGCTAAACACTTGCTGCCAGCTCCTCTCAAGCTGTTAGTACAGACAAAGAAGAGTATAGGCGCAATCACTGTGCCTTCTGGTGCTTCTATCGATGTGTAATGAACTGTACAAATATAATGATCAAACTTAACAAAGACATATTGTTCAGCACATACCCAAGATAAATGCAAGACAAAGCATGTAAACATATACATACAAACTGCAAGGCAGTGCAAGAACTATTGAAATAAATACTGAAAAAATCATTAGCTATATGTAAGAATATTGCAAGATATTTGGGGGGAGTTGTCCAGACTGAACAAGAATAGTCAAAATAACCATTTGTGAGTTTGATGGCTTGGGGAAAAAAAATGTTCTTATATCTGCTTGTTTTAACATAGTTTATCCAATAACATCTTGCAGATGAGAGAAGTTCAAAGAGTTTGTTGCTTGAATGCGAGGGGCCAGTAAACATTTTCATTGCTTGCTTCATGGCTCTCGAATAGTACAGCTCCTCCAGTGTGGAAAGATTGGTACCAGTGATCTCCTCAGCAGACCTGACTATTTGTTGTAGCCTGTTCTTGTAATGGTTTAGTTGCTAATCAAAACCACCCAGTAATGATGTGCTTAGCACATAGATGATGTTTGCTGTTTAGAACTAAATCAGCAGCTCCTGTGGTAGACTAAACTCCCTCAGCCATCACAGGAAGTGCAGTGCCTTTTTTAATAATGGAATATCTTTGTTGATCTTCCATGTCAAGTTCCAGGTGATTACAAATACCAGGAACATGAAGGTTTCCATAATTGATGCAATATTATTATATGTAGAGGAGATGTAATATTACAAGGCCCATCCTGAAGTCCCTAGTCATCTCCACACTTTTGAGTGTCTTTAGCTCCAGACTGTTCAGACCACACCAACGTGTGAGCTGTTCAACCTCTCTTCTGTATGCAGACCATTTCTGTTGAGTCCTATGATGGTTGTGTCTTCCACATATTTGATGAGTTTAACAGAGGGTCCTTACAGGTGCAGTTATTAGTACAGAGGGAGAATAGCAGTATAGGGAAAACACATCTCCCTTTGCGGGTTTGGGGGGGGGGCACCACTGCTGATTGTACAGGTGCTAGTGGTGAGTTTCCCTCAGTTTTACCTAATGTTTTCCATTTTTAGGATATTGATAATCCACTGACAAGTGGAGGCAGGGACAGAAAGCTGATTGAGTTTAGAGTAAAGGAGTTCAGGGAGGACCCTGGGTTGTCAAGATGTTGCAGGACATAGTGCAGACCCATACTGGCTGTATCATCCACTGCCCTCTTTAATCAGTAGCCAAATGAAAGGGGGTCTAACAGCGGAATTGTGATGTCCTTTAGGTGAACTAACACCAGTCTCTCACACGTTTTCATGACCAGAGATGTTAAATTATTAATTTATTTTCTTCGGAATTTCACTTCTCTGTAGCAGAGCTGTAGTATATCTCGACAACAACAGGTGCAAGTCAGGAACCAGCTCTGGACAGGGCTCTTATCCATTAGAAGGCCCAAACAAACAATCTCTTTCTTCAGAAATTCTTTATTATATAAATATAAAAATACATGTACAATAATAAAAATTAAAACCAATTATTGAAAAACACTAACTTAGACTCAATAAAATACACTATGAACATTTTAAATAATTAACTTATCATAAATGATGTTAAGTAAGGAATGTGTTTAAGCAGCTTTGCTATTTATTGGCCATGAATTTCTTTTTATAGACTAGGGGGCTTTGCACCCTGCTTGCTTCGCTTGCCAAAATATCAAGTAATAATTTCCATTTGTTTGAGCTAATGCGATATTTACTATTCTTTTTTTGAGACTTTCGAATTTTCCTACTTTCATTATCTCTAACCTGCTCTGCATGTGTATCGCGCCAACGTTTTTGAATTCTTTACGATGTTCTACTTTGTCATCTACTCTTTGTCTTTTATTTCTGGCCCCAGGTGTGGTTAAATCTCTTGGCACAAAGACTCGCCTCATGGGTCGTGAAAGTGTCTCTCTGAGGAAGTCATGTCTCGTCTCTCTGAAAAAGTCTTTTCTCGTCCTAAGATTTTTTTATATAATAGAGAGACATAAAGAAAGATTCTCGATGCGAGAGAACAGTCTAAACTTAAGTTTTGAGTTTATGGCTTTGGCTTTGTGAATATGATTTTCCCAAAAGACAAAAACAATTTAAAGTTTTATCAAAATTAATATCACTTCTTTAAACAGCCACAATAAAAAAATCACACATTTACAAATCTGTAAAAAATGTATAAAAACATGTAAACAACAGCTCAACAACTTTTGAGTGGGCACAGCTATAAAATAAATGATTAATGGTTTAATCTTCTTTTTCACAGAATGAACACAAAGACACATCAGTAGAAAATGTACTTAGCCACCTATCACAAGGATAATAAGGGTTAAGGATTTTAAAATCAATTTCCTTGATTTGGTTATGTAGTGACAAGAAGTTTGTGAGGCTCAAGTTAAATTTGGGATATAGATCTTTCCACTTAAGAGAAGGTCTTAGTGCTATGATCCAAGATTAAAGTAATTTTAAAATGAAGTAATTTTTACATTCATGTCCATAATATTGATAACATTGATTAAAAACTAGCTTAAAAAAACACTTAATCTTCATCACCTTGTAGTCATCTAAAGAAACACTTGATCTTGCCGAAACTACAAAATCATCAAAAGTGTACAGATGTCCTTCCTCATTAAGAAGGTCAGAAACATAAATATTCTTGTCAGCCCACGCTTAAAGAGTTCTTCCCAGTCAATATGCATTCATTGATTCAAATTTGGAGAAAAATATGATTAAATGTAATTCCAGTTCCCCACCAGGGAAGTAAACAATCTCATGGTGAAAAATATGGAGCCCCTAATTGACCGCGAGGGCTTGAAAGAGTCGGGGTATCAAACTCTGCGAGCTTTACTTTCTAATCATACTTAAGAATCACTATTAAGACATTAATTACCTTTAAATGCGTAAAGGTCTGTGGCAGCAGAATCAACAAGTAACATGCAATACATTTCTTACTGGAAACGCCTTTAGCCATGGAAAACGCCTTCACCTGGTATACTGTAGTCGATGACACGTCGTGGCAACACGAAGCGCAGTACAGGCGATACGATAGAAAGGCTCGAGTCATATAGCACGCAAATATTGGATAATAACTAGCAAATGACATTTACCTCTTATTTGTTTCTTGTCAATCAACAACGGTAAAACGACGTTTTGTTCGGTTAAAGCCTGTTTTGAAATTTAGGTGTACTCCACCACCCATTCCACACCGCAGCGCCCAACTCTGCGATTTGGTTGCTCAGATTAGAACGCCTCTTACGTTGATTAGCGATTCTAAATTGCCCGTGTATAAAAGTGACTGAGCGTACATGTGCGCTACAACAAACTGGCATCCCGTTGAGGGTTGGTTCCTTTACTGTTGGGACAGATTCAGCTCAAAACGATCCTCTGCTTGAAAAAGTTGATAGGAAAAACTGATTATCAGAATGTAATCGGCCATTTAAGAATTCTGATTTGTTTATATAATTGGGTTGAACAAGTATATATATATATATATATATATATATATATATATATATATATATATATATATATGCGAGGAGTTACTGTTTTCAGTCTTACCTAATCAGCATATCTTTCTAGGAATTTCCTTAACTTTAGGGATGGAGATTGCAGTTATCATTTATAATGTACAACTCCACACATTGTCGCTAATTATATTTAGAGCATACTGCTCCATCTCGTTGTTTGTGTGGTTTTTCACAATCTCCTCGTAGCTGTGAGAGGTTTTCTTACACATTCCTAAAAGGGCCGCCTTCTGAGTTAATTTCTATCCAAACAGGTCGCTTGAGTGTGAAGTGTGGATGTTTGCCAGCGAGGAACCCGAGGTGCCCTTTCCACGGCACCCCCATATCCTGATTTGGATTAATTCAACTCAATGCAGTTTATCAGTGCGCTACACAGAGTGCTGGCACATCACGCTGTGACAAATTTTTATGTAAAATGCAAGTATGGATTTTAATTAGTGCTCATAAAGACAAAGATTTGTTAAAACATACCGAAACAAACTAGAAACCAACAACATCTGTCCATTGATTGTTTGTTGTACTATGGCCAGTTGATACTCCTGAAAACTCCAGTCAGCAGCATTCCTGGAGAACATAAACCTCTGTGGGGGTCCACGGTCATTTATAACAAACAAAGACGCAGGCACACTCATGGAAACGTCGGCCAACTGCCCACCCATCCCCTTCTGAGCCTTCTCGTCCAATCTGATGACAAAACCTTTCCATCCGATGATTCCAAGTCTCCCAGCATGTCAGGTGAGTTTTCATTGGACAGGAGAACAACTTGGTAGTAAAGCAGTAGCACTAAGTGTCATCTTAGAATACCGAAAAGAGAAGAGTGCTAGTAGCGGTTTATGGATACGGCTTAAAGTGTACAAATGACAGATAAACTGCAGATTCAGTGTGCTCAGCCAATTAATGGCAGTGGTTCTCAAGTTCAGTCCTGGAGCTCCTGAAGATTTTAATTTGAACCATTTTCTTTTTTAATTGTATTCCATTAATTAAGCAAGATGTTCCTTTCCAATTTCTGTAATTTCTTTCCCTGAATGAAGGTATTTACACGCAAACACAATTCTTCTACATTTCTAATGTTTCTTCTGTTTTAATTTTCAGGATATTTATGACATGACATTATTTACTAATAAGTATACAAATTAACACTGAAATAGCTGCCTTTTGTCATTGAGCATCGCTTGGCGCGGTGACCTCTATATGCTTGTGATTAATCATCAGTATTCAGTTTTAATTAATAGAGCAAACGTCAAAGAAAAGGTACATTAAAAAAGAAATAACAGAGTTAATCATCGAAAGATATGACAAAAATATAAATATTTCTTAATTTCGTATAAATGTAAATCGAACATTAGTACACTTTTCTGAATGCAAAACAAGATAAATAAAAGGACAGCTAATTAAACAATGATATCACACAAAGGTTA
Source organism: Polypterus senegalus (assembly GCF_016835505.1). Classification (NCBI taxonomy): domain Eukaryota; kingdom Metazoa; phylum Chordata; class Cladistia; order Polypteriformes; family Polypteridae; genus Polypterus; species Polypterus senegalus. Next base: position 31,464,789 of record NC_053164.1, read on the forward strand.
AAAAAATGGTTGGAACAAAAACGTGCAACCATAGGAGGCGCTTTTGAATGAACTTGAGAACCTCTGAATTAAAGGAGTCCGGTGATACTACATTACATTACATTTACTTATTTGGCAGATGCCTTTATCCAATGCGACTTATAACATTTGTGATATAATTTGTTGCATTTCTTTTGGTTTTCCATTTGGAGCAAAAACAGGTCAAGTGATATGCTCATTGTCACTTCGTTTTGTTATGCAAACTGGAAAATAATGAGGCCGCAAATACATTATTCTTTTTTTTCTCATATGTTATGGTAGCAATATTTCACATTATACTAAAACTAAAATCATCTAAACTGACACTTCTTGGAGAGAGAGGGAGAGAGAGAGAGAGAGAGAGAGAGAGAGAGAGAAGATTCGACAGTAAACTTAACAGTAAATGGATTATGCACTGGTGTCCAGTTCAAGGTTAGTGCTTCATGGCATACTGAGAACTAATTAAAAGTTGTATACAAAACGGATTGACGAAAAGTACATCACGTTACCAGGTAATTCATCATTTGAGAATAAGTTTATTGATTTATCATCTTGATCAGCCCCTGCGACCCTGAACTTGACAGTTACTTTGAACACAACTGGACGGGAGGAATCTTGATCAATTTATCTCTGTGCCTTTATCCCACTTTTTACACAGAAGAGTCGGGTAGAGCAAGACTTTATTAAGCTAGTATTGGAACACACTCGGGACATAGTTTTATAAAAATAAATATTATTGATTCATTTAAATAACGGTGAGAAACTCAGCGAATCGACTTTAAATTGCCGCGCATTATCACTATGCAAACGAAGATTGTTTAACACTAATAAAATGATAGACGTGAATAGTTTTTACTTTTTGTTAACACGTCTGTCAAAAGATAACATGTTTCGCATACAAGTCATTTCGTCTGTCATTCAAAATGTAACGGTGGAGGGAGGTGGCATAATAATAGTAAAGATTTTTTTTCAGGAGCATCAACGGGCAGCCCCAGGCAGGGTCTTTGACTTTCCCAAAAAGAAACTGGTTTATCTGGAAGCAAAATAGCTTGGTTTCATTCGCTAGGAATGAGCAACGTCACAAAGGAATAGGTGGGGCCAGAAGGGCCCAAGTTTTTTTCCGATTGGATGTGCAGTGGACGATGGCAACCGCGACGAGTGGCAAGTGATTGGATTGGTGGGCGGGCATTGCAAACTGCTAGCTTTCGATTGGTTGGATTTGAATTCGTAGGGACTTGTTTACAGGAGGCAGGGCCACTTCGGGTTTATTCTGGGACAGAGTAAATAGTGACGAGTTTTTAGTGCAGGTTTGCCAGCGAAGATTAAGGTTGTGGTTTTGTAGCTGCATCGTGTTGACGTTTTGAAAGAGGAGGTCGGTGGTCTTAAAGTTGAGTAAATGCAATGACATAAATGCGCAGCTACATTTGGGTAGATTGGCTTCCGGATAAAACCAAGTATGAGATCATTTGGCTTTAATGTAAAGCGCAAATGTAAAGGTAAATTACGTAACGGAAGTGTCTTTTGTCTTTCTTTTGCATTTACAGATTTTTTTTTCGCGACTATAGCCCAGGCTTCGTTTACAACACTGTTAAGTAATGGGACGTTAGTTTGCATGGAATGTTGGGGGCGCTGCTTAAAATACCCAGGGATGTCAATTTCTTTGAGCGAATTAAGGTTATGATGAAGAATCCTGTTCTGTGTCAACTACGTGAAAGACAATCGGTTTCAAATAATGTTCTCCTTACTTTAGGCACTGTCTCCTCCAGACAAAGGAGCAGCTTCAGCGACAGTCTGCTGTCACTGTCCTGCTCCACTGATAGACTGAGGAGATCGTTCCTCCCTCACATTATGCGACTCTTCAATTCCACCATTCTGGGGGTTGGGGCGTGGGTAATCGTTAACATTGTACAAAGTTATTGTCTGTTATACCTGCATTTTATCACTCTTTAATATTGTTCTTTATCAGTATGCTGCCGCTGGAATATGTGAATTTCCCCTTGGGATTAATAAAGTATCTATCTATTGTCTGAAAAGAGTTTCATTGTACTGTGTACCCTTGACAATGGACTTAAGGTCGAAATTGTCATCCGTACATTTTCTTACCTTCTTATCTTGTTCAAACTCAAAGTGAGTAAATGCCTGTCGTAGTGTCCCTGGAAAACAACAATAGACCATTTAGTCCACCATGCTAATTTCTTTAGCTAATAGCTAAGCTGTTCCAATATCTCACACACATACTTCTTGAAGGTTGTCATGACATGCCTTAGTAGTTTATTCCAGATTCCCACAACTCTTTTGAGTAAAGTGCTTCCTGGCTTCACTCCTAAATACACTTCCTCTTAATTTCCACTTGTTTCCTGAAGTATGTGAATCACCATTAAGTTCAAAGAATTCTGCTGGATCTATGTTATCAATGCCTTTAAGAATTTAGAAGACCTGGATAATATCCCTGCTCACTGCCCTCTGCTCGAGACTAAACAGGTTTAATTCCCTTTAGTCTTGTCACAGTAGGACATATTCTTGTCTTGGGATGCCCCTGGTTACACGTCATTGCAAATTTCATGTGCTGTTATATCTTTCTTGTAGCCTAAATGTTAAAACAGAAAACATTTGAGTGCGTTGCCAGTACAATTTCTCATGTCTCAGTTTACACAATGAACATTGGGAGAGGCTCACACCGATGACATATCATAAAACAGACAAAGAAAGGATTTGTGAAGCTGTTAAAGATTCGGCACCCATATGAGCAACATTAATAACGAAACAATATAATAAAATGAAAAAATAATTTATGCAAAAAAAGCACATTATGCTAAGAATGATGATTAAGGATATAAAACAAGCAATAAAAGTTAAAGGACTTGTGTCCTGATTGACTTATGACCAGTCCATCAGAACTGAACATGGTTGTAAGTTGATGACTACCTGTATAATAAAGTCTGTTTTTTTTTTCTTATTGCTGCACATTAAAGGTAATTGTAGAGAAAATGGAGTGGTAAGTGTATATCTTTATTCTGATTAGCAAAAATATTTCAGTGGCGGCTAGCCAGAGTATGTCATATCAGCGTTAGGCAAATGGAAGTCAGCCCAGGCACCAGGGTAAATTGTGTACACACCTTAACTCATGTTGGCTTGCAGATAGTAAAACATAACTTTTGTTTCAGAATAGCTCACCTTTGTGAAATTATATCGATATTCATTAGGTAGAGTTAAATACTAGGTGCATTTCTCAGCGTTGCCTGGTCTCTGGCTTCTGTTCGTCTATCCCCTGGCACCTGCCATTTTGGTAAGAGGTCATGATGTTTTCGAGTCTGGATGGCCGTCTGTCATCCTGATGTTAGAACATACAAACAAGCTTGTTTCTTGGATTTGTCAGGGGTATTACTTAAAAATAAGCCTTACATTTAAAGTAGGAAAGCTTACTGCATTTAGTTTACATATGACTCGCAATCATAGTCCATTATAAGATTTCATTTAGCCTTGGGGTTACGACCGTTTAAGTATTTAGCTAAGTACGTCTACAAAACTTGTTGTAAAACAAGTAAAAGTCCATCCATCCATCTTCCTAACCCACTCATCCAGGGTAGGGGTATGGGGCAGGTGGAGCCTATCACACCAATCAGAGGGACAGAGAGCCAGACAGTTGCAGATTAATAATTAATAATAGTCAAAGCTTAAATTTCCTCTTTAAGTAATTTTTCTGAAGAATTAGTCTTTGTTTCATAAGGTCGTCATTTAAACAAATTACCTTTTAGCATACAGTGTGACCCTAACTAGCAGGACACCATGATGCCACTTGTTGTACAACATACGCCTAGCAGCAGGAAGTGGAAAATGTTGGTGAAATTGACGTGTTATAACAGTTCCCACATTTCTGGGAAGGCTGTTTACAAGATTTTTCAAGTGTGTCTGTGGGAATTTGTGCCCATTCAGTCCAAGGAGCTTTTCTGAGGGTTAGGTACTGATGTTGAATGAGAAGACCTGTCTCATAATTAGCTTTCCAGTTAATCCCGAAGTTCTTCATTAGGGTTGAGGTTATAGCCCTGTGCATGCCACTCGATGTCCCCCACACCAGGCTCATCAAACAATGTCTTGGTCACTTTGTGCACAGTGGCACAGTCATGCTGGTACAGAAAAGGACCTTCCCCAAACCGTTGCCACAAAGTTAGAATTGCACAATTGTTTCAAATGGCTTTGTATGCCGCATTATTAACAGTAACCTTTACTGAAACCAAGGGGCATAGCCTAAAACCCTGAAAAACAGTCCTAGACCATTAGCCCTCTTCCACCAAACATTACAGTAGGTGCTGAGTAGTCCAGAAGGGAGTGTTCTCCTGGCATCCACCAAACCCAGAATCGTCCATCAGACTGCCAGATAGTAAAGAGCGATTCATCACTCCAGAGAACACATTCCTGCTGTTCCAATGGTGAAGTGCTTTACACCACTCCAGCCGATGCTTAGCTTTGCACGTAGTTTGCGTGCAGCTGCTCAACCACGGAAATAAATTTTATGAAGCTTCCAACAGACAGTTCTTGTGCTAATGTTTCTTCCAGAGACAGTTTGGAACACTATTGTAAGTGAATTAATAGAGGATAGGCGATTTTTACGCAGTTTGTGCTTCAGCAATTGGCAGCCCAACTCTCTTGAGTTTTCATGGTCTACCACTTTGTGACTGAGCTGTTCTTGCTTCTTGAAGCTTTCACCTCACAATAATAACACTTGCATTTATTCAGGGCAGCACCAACAGAGCAGAAGTTTCATGTTCTGGCTTGTGACAAAGGTGGCATCCTATGAGAGTGCCATGTCATAGTTTACTGAGTTCTTCAATGCGATGCATTCTACTGCCACCGTTTGTCAATGGAGACTGCATGGCTATGTGTTAAATTTGATGCACCTTTTAAAAATGAGTGTGGTTGAACTCCATAATCTGGTTGGATGTTCATATACTGTACCTTTGGACATATGATATATTTTTTAAAAGCTGTCAAGGTTTACACAATAATTAAATGTGGTAGTTTGTTTTATATACTGAACTTCATGCTTACCAATATCCTCCTGCATATGAATTTTGATGGATCAGTTTTATCAATGCCTTTGAAAACCCTGGTGGGGTGTCTGTGCTGCCTTACCTGGCCAAAACAAAAGAGGTTTCATTTCCTGAGTCCCCTAGAGTAGTTCATGTCCTAGGATGCACTTGGTTGGTTCTACTGCCATGATGTCTTGCAGTAAAGTGTGGTAGGAAGCGTCAAACAGTACTTCAAGTGTATTACAGAGTCTCACCATAATGTCCCTTAATTTGCTTTCATTGCTGTTTACGATACATCCTAACATTTTATTTACTCATTTACCTTTTTCTATGGATTACCCACACAATGAAATTGTGGTGTCAACCTAAACTCCTAAACCTTATATGGTGGTTGCTTCATGTAGGTGAAAATTGCTCTTCTTCTATTTATTATCAAGTTTCTTTTTCTCATGCATGTCGCAAATGTGGAATAATAAAACTTTGAATCAATATCTTAAATAATAGTTGAACAATGAATCTTGGGCTGAGGGCCTTTTGACCTAGTCCAAAAGAGAGGAAGAATATCTTGAGACTACACCTAAGTGCAATGTAACATTTGGTACTTAGATAAACAAGTCTAAAACGCTTTGACGATTACTATCTGGGTGCGTTTGGGTGGATGGAAAATATGTTATGCAAACCAGCTGATGCTAAGAAAATGTATATATCTGCAAGTATAAGAGGTCTTTGTGTTGACCATATGGATGCATTAAGATTGTTAAGGTATGTGATGGAGGAAAGTTAAAGGTTAGACCCTGGGCGTAGAGAATAGCCGCAAGCTAAATGGGATGAGGTGGATGTAGGGTGTGTCAGCCCTTAGGAAGATGCACCCTGTCTTGGTTAACAAAAAAAGAAGTTACTCCACCAGTGAGGGAGGGCTGCCCATAAAGCTGCAATTATAAGATAAGCTTTGCGGTAAATGTGTACTGATTAAAAAAAAGGATATAAAAACCGACTGTAAAGTTGTGGCAAGCTGTGATTATTAACTGTCAATGATAAGCTAACAGGGTCTGCACAGATTTCTCTGCTCACCAAGAAAAGAAAGAATAAAAAAAATTTGCTTGTTTGAATCGGTATCTGCCTGCTGTTGTCTCGAACCTTCGTCCACACACTTCACACTTTCCCACATTAAACTGTAATTGCCAAGTGTTTGCTTAGTTCTGAAGATTGTATGGGTCTTTTTGAATTGTTTTGCTGCCTCCTCAGTGTTTTTGATCTCTCTAATTTTAGTATCATCACATTTAATTAGTTTACAATTTCAGAACCCATGCTATTAATGTAAGAACAAATAACTTAGTTCTCTTGATTGCAATGATCTAAGATCTCTTAAAGGTTTGTAACTCCCAGGGAATGTTTAAAGATAAGAAATAATTTTTAATGTAAGTAGTAGCCATTCCTCCAAATGTGTCAATTTTCTGTGCAAGGCCTTCATAATTGAGTAGTTATCCTGTGTGGAAACCAATGGTAGACAGAATGCTGTGGTATTACAGCCCAGCGAGATCATGTCCAAAGAGTGGTCTACCCCTTCCATAGACTTCAACTGTGGCGACTATAAGTGATTGGCTAAAACAGAGAAGTTCAAATTGGGCCATAGAGGTAGATGTAGCCAAGACATTACAAGAAGCCTACTAAGAGTGTCTCTTAAAGAAAACTGGTGATTTTAAAGCCTTGCAAAGAACCAAGAAGATCATATTTAAAGAGACTTATCAAAACCAGCATATTCAATGACTGTAAATTCACATGGTCTTATAGCTTCTGATCATTCTACAAATGTCTCACAATAAACACATCCTTTTATGTAGGGATAGAAACTCTAATGAAGGAGTTCATTTTCTTATTGTCTGAGAACTTCCTTACAGTCACATTAGTTTAGAATCTGTGTTTAGGCACAAAATATAAAAAAGAGGAAAGCAGTTGAAGATGAGAAGAGCAGAGCAACATCGAGCATCATGGGTCTAAACCCATGAATTTGAACAGAGAAGAGTGTATGAGATCCTAATTGAGGTCATCAAAATTCTCAATGGTATTGATAAAGCTGATCTAGCAGAATTCTTTTAATTACATAGTGAATCACATACTTGGAGACACTAGTGGATATTGGAAGGAAGAGCATTTGAGCCTGATTCATTGAATTGTGGGAACTAGGGACAAACTACTGAGTCATGTAGTTGAAGGTGAAAGCTTGAACAAATTTCAGTCACTATTAGGAACATCATGGCAACTGGCTAACCAAATGAGCTCGACTAACTGAATAGTCACATCATATGTCTTGAACATTTTATGTTCAGTTGTCACTTTTTCCACTAATCATAGGTTATATGTTGAGTCACTGCTATTAACAGCTTTATACCCTCCACTTTGGACTTTTTCACATTTAAGTTCAAGGCTACTGACATGTTTCCAGAATATAATAATAATAAGTTTTATTTATGTAGTGCCTTTCATGCACTCAAGGACTCTTTACAATTCGATAAACACATTAACAAACAATAGAAATCACTTACAAGAAAATGAATAATACTCGTGTTTTTAACAGGAGTTTGAAATGAATAATAGATTTTTTCCTCACGAAGGCTGAGAGGAAGAGCATTCCAAATTTTTGGGCCACCACACTGAAAGCCCTGCCAGCCATAGTTACTAACTTGTATTTAGGTACAGTGAGTAAGTTAGCGTCTGATGATCTTAATACACGGGCAGGAGTGTAAGGAAGCAGCAGCTCAGACAGAATTATATTTGATTCTTGAAGAAACTGGTAACCAATGCAAATCATAGAGGACAGGAGAGATGTGAGCAGATTTTTTAGTGTTTGTAAATAGACAAGCAGCAGAATTCTGAACATATTGTAATCTATTGATATACTTAGTCAGAAGGCCATAAAACAAAGCATTGCAATAGTCCAGATGGGTAGTGATGAAAGCATGAATCAGTGTTTCTGTATCTTTCACACTGAGGAAAGAATGCAGATGAGCAATGTTGCGGAGATGGAAAAAAGCTGTCTATACTATTCAGCTAATGTGTGATTGAAAAGTAAGAAGCTGATCAAAGATGACACCAAAATTACAGACTGATGCTGAGGGTTCAACCAGGATCCCATCAATGTCAATTTTTAGCCTATGAAGGGTAGAGAGGACAGATTTGGTACCAACTAATAAGATTTCTATTTTATCAGGATTGAGCTGTAAAAATGTATCTATCATCCAAAGATTGATTTCTCGAATGTAGTCAGTCAGCGCAACAGGTGAAGATGTTGCAGTTGCATCAACACTTACATAAATTTGTGTGTCATCGGCATAGTAGTGGAAGCTTAGACCAGAATAATCTCACCTAATGGGAGCATATAGATGTTAAAAGAGGATTGGACCTAGAATTGGCCCTTGAGGGATACCTTGTGTGAGAGACGAAGTGGCAGATTTGTATTCCCTAATTAAGACATAATACTGGCGATCACTGAGGTATGATAGGAACCAAGAAAGAGCAGCACCAGAAATACCAATAGCTGAAAGTCGGAACAGTAAAATGTTATGGTTAACTGCATCAAATGCTGCGCTTAAGTCAAGGAAAACTAGAATAGTGGCCATCCCAGAATCTGCGGTTGTAAGTTAGTCAGTGGTTACCTTAAGTAAAGCAGTTTCAGTGCTATGTAGGGCTCTGAATCCAAATTGAAAAGGCTCAAGCAGGTTACGTAAGTTTAAATAATCATTGAGTTGAGCAGCAACAACCTTTTCTAAGATCTTAACCATAAATGGAAGATTAGAAATTGAGTGATACAATTTTAGCTGTAATGGATCTAAGCCAGGTTTTTAAGACAGGGGTTACAGCAGCAGTTTTTAAATCACTTGGAACAACACAAGTGCGGAAACTACAATTGATAAAGTGAGAAATGGGAGCGGAAAGTTTATCAGTGCAAGCCTTAATCAGTAAAGTAGGGACAGGATCTAGGTGGCAAGTAGATTGATTTAATTTAGATATTACTTCAGCAATATAAGTTGATGTAGTGGGGTTAAATTTAGGTAAATAAAGTGAAGATTAAGAAGTACAAATGGTCAACAGAGATGAGGAATGGTTGGTAGAGAAACCTTGATATATTGTCATAATTTTGACTGAAAATAGTCCAAAATAGATTACAGTGCTCAACAGAGGAATTAGGATTTTAAGCAGCTGGTTGACAAAGTCTGTTAACTGTATTAAAAAGAGGTCTAGGGCGACAAGTACCAAAGTGTATTGTATAGGTTATGTAATCTTAGTATATTTAATTGGATTGTATAGTACTGGCCAACACAAAAAACAACTTTATCTCATTAAATTAAAAACTAAATTTTACAAATCTTTGTAAATAAATAAAAAATAGAAAAGTGTGTTTTCTTTACTCCCATTTTCATGACACTTGTTGTTATGTACAGTAGACAGTCTATGTTTACTCATGTCAGCATTTCAACTGTAGTCCTTTTAGAAGACAAAATGCATTTGATGGAAAGAACAAGGTGGGCACACCAGACATTGGTTAGCAGACCTGTCTCACGAGTCAAGTGATCCATTTTTGAGTTCCACAATTGGTTGTTGGGTTCATGAAATTTCTATATTTACTCTGTGTAGGTTTAACTCCACAGTTTTCTCCATCTTTTTGTGATTGCATCCTCAAAGACATGTAGAAAATGTGTACATGTTACGCTAAGGCCTTGTCACATTACCCAACGTTTCCAGCGATTTTTCAGTCTGTAAACTCACACTCAATTTTGTGATCTATACTTTTCGAGACGTGTATTCTTTTTCAAATCAACAATAAGTTGTTATAATAATATAATAATGCATGAGATTTTCTTTGTCACATGTAAAAGTAATTTTACCCCGTTTTCTTTATTAACATACGAGGACATATTTAAGTAATATTTATAGATACTGGTGATATAATATAACTAACATAATACAACATTTACATTTTGTAGTCCATTCAATCCTCTAAATAAACATAAATGTAAATTTCACATGTGGAAAAATTAAGTCCTCCTGTATGTTTATCACTACACAGGGTTGTCTTAACAGCATCATAGGCCCCCGGGCAAAGTAGTGTTCTGGAGACTCTGTTTTGATAGCACAACAAAAAACATATGGGACCCCTGTCCTGTACTCATTGTGCTCATACGTTAAGACGGACGTTTCAGATGCATAATGTTAGAATCAGTTACAAATTATTAGAACCTCATTAGAGAGAATCTTGTTTGAACCTGTCTTATTTAAATGCCAGACATTTTGTTTGATTTGTTCTTTGTTGCTGAAGTGTGTGTTATCACCGTGCCCAGATGAAAATAGCTATCTGAAGCCTTCAGAAAGAAGTTTATGGATGCTCAATAATCTGGGAAAGGATTTAAAAAAGATGTCCAAATATTTTGAAATCAACCATTGCACGATCTGGAAGATGAAGATTTCAAACAACTGCAAACGTGTCCAGTCCAGGTCACCCCAGCAAGTTCAGGGTGAGAGCAGAAGGCAAGATTCTAATAAAGGTCTCCAAGAACCCTGGAACTTCATCAAGGGACCTTACAGGTAGCTCTTGCCACTGTTGATGTCAAAGTCTACCATTAGATAGAGGCTGCACAAATTAGATCTATATGGGAGGCGTGCCAGGAGGAAATCTTTGCTGGAAATCTCTCCTGATTACCTAGAGCCCGGGATTCCCGGACATTTTTCATTCCCGCATTCCCTGGAATGAAACTGCTGTAATTCCTGGGAAACCGGGAATGGCCAAGCTCGCATATATAGTGTTTAAAAGTATAAAAATCAATCAAGAAATAAGAGTTATAGTTGAAAATGTGGCACGGTTTTTTGGCCCACGGTGTACTGTGTTTCCGATTAATTCAGTCAACAACAGACCAGCGGGAAGCAGTTTCCCGGCTTCCACTAAGACTGAGCACAGTGGACTGGGAGGAGTCTGCACTCTGCAGCTCACGAATGCCGGGACGGGTCAGACTTCATTGACGTCTGTCAGACAACCCATCTGGAAATGGATTCCCTACCCACAACAAACACCTGATCAAGACTATAGTTTGACCCATGAACACCGATGCAACACCAGGACTTCTGGAACATCTTCCGTGGATGAGTTTTTTGGCCACAGAAAACCAAAGTCTGCATATGACCAGATTGAACCTGATACCAATTGTGAAGCATAGTGGTGGAAATATGATTTGGTGCTACATCAATGTCGGGGCAGCTGACTGTCATAGAATCCACTATGAATTCTTCAAGGTACCACAGAGTGTTTGAAGATAAAGTGAGACGTTAAACATACCCGTAAATCCACCAAGGAATAGCTGAAAAGAAAGAACTAGAGAGTTCTGGAATGGTTATGACAAAGCCTGGACCTGAATACCATCGCAATACTGTTGGGGGAATTTGTAAACACTGTGCTTGCAAGACACCCCCTCAAACATCACACAACTGAAAGAGTTCTTCAGTGGAGGAATGGGAAAATCCTTCTCCCAGCTGATGTAACACAGTGCTAGCCAGTTAAGGGAAATGCCTATTTGAGGATGCAGTATCAGCTATTAAAGTAATGGGTGGACTTAATTTTTCCATAGAGAGAAATGACATATCAGTTCATTTTTCATTGAATAAAATATGGTAAGGTCAAATTTTCATTTTTTTTCAGTTATATCAACTTGAAGATCAAATTTTGATAATTTCTTGTATGTTAAAAAAGAAAAAAAATTATTTCAATTGGCACATAGTGGTGCTTCATACAGATTTATTCATTTCAGGAGGCCGTTTGAAGTCAGAATCAGTTTTCCCCATTAGAGATAATGGAAAGTGAATTAATCTGTTCCCAGACCCCAAATAATACCCATTTTGAAAAACAAACAGCAAATACACATAATTTAAGGTAACAATAACACAGTTAAATGCCCTAAATAATAAAAGATGAAAATGATGAAGAAAATATGCAAATGCTGTATAATAAAATGAAAAAAATCCATTTACTGTACCTAGTGAGGAGTGGTGATTTGCCATGTGGATGCCATGGTTAATACATAGGTTATAAATATATAACCAAACACACCAAAAATAAAGCAAAGAAAACACTGAAAACGTGATCGTAGCTCAATAGATGCTTTCACAGCGAGTGCGAGTGACGACTTGGGCACTCGACAGATGACGTTTACTCTTGCTGCCTAAGTGGCATCTATTGCTGCATTTTTCCACTGCATGCGCAGTTCAAAAGTAGAAGGATCGTTTGAACTGCATATCAAATTTCTTTCAAATTTAACATTTGAACTATGAAATGTTCAAAGTTAGAATCATTCAAAGTACGTCCACCGCTGTACTTACCTTTTTCACATCCCTGTTTAAAACAAGTGCAGAATGTATTATCTATGCAACTAGCTTTTTTAATGAAGTTAAAGTGCTGAATGCTTTTTAGAAGCAAATTATAAGAAGCGAAGCAAAATGACACCTTTTGGCTAACTGAGCCGATATGCAGGCTTTAGAGACAACTGAGGTCCCTTCTTCAGGCAGGCTAAAAGTTCACTTTATGAGAAGGATTTAGGAGTTGTAGTGGACTCAACACTATCAACTGCCAGACAGTGTTCAGATGCCATTAAGAAGGCTAACAGAATGTCAGGTTATATAGCACCCTGATGTGTGGAGTACAAGTCCAAGGAGGTTCTGCTCAAGCTTTATAACACACTGGTGAGGCCTCTTCTGGAGTACTGTGTGCAATTTTGGTTTCTGGGCTACAAAAAGGACATAGCAGCACTAGTATAAGTCCAGAGAAGAGCAACTAGGCTGATTCCAGGGTTACAGGGGTTGACTTATGAGGAAAGATTAAAAGAGCTGAGCCTTTACAGTTTAAGTAAAAGGAGATTAAGGCCGGGGATATACTGAAAACTACGCAATGCATGAGTTTAAGGACGTTCCTGCTAAGCAAGCAGTTCACTGTCTATACTTGTGTTCATACATTAAACAAATCTGGACGACTCCACCTGGTGCCAGAGTAAGAAGTCATCGAAGGGAGAAAACAATGTCTTGTTTTGCTGTGTTGCGAGTTGAGGGAAGAAAGATGTTAAAAATTAATATTACTTGCATTGTGATGCTGTTGCGAAGGTGCAAAATAAAAAAAAAAGTCAACAGTGACATGGGCTGAGACAGTAAGTGATACCTTTTAAATTTATCTCATCATTACAACAGGGAATATGCGATGCTTGTATTGCCTATGCAAGAAATGGATGAAGAAAAGCACCACGGATACATTTGCATGTCAGCATTTAAGGTTGATGATTTGCTTTACTGCATCAAACCATTCATTAAACATCAAAGCACACAGATAGATCCTGTTGAAGCTGCAAGCCTGCCATCACATGTTAAAAGTGAACAACGATGCTGACGTCAAATACCAATACACACATGCCACCCATATCTTTGCTGGTATTGCAACTCACACATGCATTGCATTCATTTCTGAGGTTGTGCTTAGAGGACGCATCAAAAGAACGCTGGGAATGCGTGGCAGTCATGGTGTGTGTACATACAAGTTCTGAGCGTGAAGTATAAACAGGTCCTAATAATTGAAGGATTTAAAATTATGAAGGGAATTAATACAGTGGATTGAGATTGTTACTTTAAAATGAGTTAATCAAGGACACAGCTAGAAACCTTGTTAAGGGTAAATTTCACAAAAACATTAGGAAGTCTTCCTTAACACAGAGAACCACAGACACATGGAATAAGCTGCCAAGTAGTGTGCTAGACAGTAGGACTTGGTGTTATTTTACAAGAATTAAGTGGATAGGAATGGTGAGCTTTGTTGGGCTGAATAGTCTGTCCTTGTTCTGGTGGTTCTAATATTCAAAACTAGGCTATATATACATATTTCTAAATGTCTTATTAATGTAGAAAATCATCTCTCTATTATAAAAGAAAATCTTGAGATGAGGTAAGACTTTGGCCAAGAGATTTTTTCAAGTTCCGCCTTCCTCTAAACCAGGGGTCCTCAGTCACAGTCCTGGAGGGCCGCAGTGGCTGCAGGTTTTTGTTCTAACCCGGTTGCTTAATTAGAAAGCAATTCTTGCCAATAATTTGATTTCATGGCTTGTTAGCGCTTTAACTCTGCCATGTCAGGTAATTCTCGTATCCTAGATTTTCTTTCCCATTCTAAGGATATCATGCTAATGATTTGAAGGCTAAAATGGAGGAGTAATTCTCAGTCCTTCACTTTTTTCTTTTCACTTTCCTTCCAAGTATTTAATTAAACCCAATAGTGCATGATAAATACACACAGAGGGGTGTAAATGGTAAGAAGCTAATGGAGAAATGCTGGTCTCCTTTGTCATTTGCATGTTAATGCTAATTAGGAACAATTAAAAACCAAGAGTACAGCTGTTTAAGACTAAAATAAGCAATAAGGGTTCAAAATCTTAATGAGTGAGGTAAATAAAGTGAAGCAGAAGTGTCACTTGAGCAATAAGTGCTTCTTATTAAGCAACTGGGTTAGAGCAAAAACCTGCAGCCACTGCAGCCCTCCAGGACCGTGATTGAGGACCCCTGCTCTAAACCATTAATGGTTAACGGCCCACACCCATGGTCCTCTAATCCTCTCATTTGTGTGAGTGCTTTTGTCAGACACAGTTCCTGTGCTGTCAGCTCTTATAAATGTTTACGTTTTCCTCACTTTAAGTTTCTAATAAAAGAAGATCTGTTATGTCCAAATCTTATTGAAGACTTTCATCCCCAAGGGTTATCAACAGAAGAAATGAGTACACATGCAATCTTAGCACCGAGAAACGATGACGTCAAACAAGTTAACATGAAAGTGTTGATCGGTTACACGGCAAATTGGTTAAATGTGTATGAATAGACTATGCTGAAACAGTTGGTGGTGACTGTGCAGAAGATGAAAACATCAACTTACAATGTCCCGTAGAATATCTACAAATGTTAACACCGTCCAGTCTTCCACCGGCTGAAATACTGTTGAAAGAAGGATGTATCTTAATGTTATTGCGTAATTAATGTCTGAGTGATGGGCTATGCAATAGGACTAGATTAGTTGTATTAAAAATTGGTCAAACAATTCTGACACGTAAAATTTTAACAGGTGACAAGAAAGGTAATGTAGTACATCTTCCGTGGATAACATTAGACACCAAAGGAGATCTTGATATGCCATTCGTATTAAAACGTTTACAGTTTCGAGTTAGAATAGCTTTTACTACGACAATTAACAAATTACAGGGACAAACATTCGAAAAATAAAGTTTAACTTATTAGCGAGAAAGAAACGATATTCACTCACGTTGCATTGTTACGATGTAAGTACAAACATGGAATCAAAATTCATTGCAATATTGACAAAAGGTTAATGCCAAATATTGTTTTTACTGACGTTTTACAGTAAAAGTGTAAGTTTAAAAGGTATTTGCGTGTTAATTTCAAAGCCAAACAGAATGAAAACGTATAACACAACGAATACATCTAATGAAATTTGAAAAATAATGTTATTTCAATTTATTATGTTTTACTATTTTTTACTATGGTTAATTACTCACTGTAATGGGGGTTGGCGAAGTGAGCAGGGGGCAGAGCCCCCTAGTACTGCTTTACTTTTCCGAATGTAAAATACGAGAAAAAAAGGACCAGATTATTAAGTCAGATAATTTATTATCAAGTATTATCACTGAATCTTGTCAGAACAAAAACTTGCAGTCACAATGAGACCCCAGGACCGAATTTAGGAACAACTGGTCTAATCCATAGCTAGAAAAGACTCCTACAAAGCCCTTCTTGCCCCACACCTTGGACACTCTAACCACTTTTCATTATTTTTGATGCCTGCATACAGACCTCTTATCTGAAGAAGCAAAGCTGTCACAAAGACATTGAAAATATGGCCTGAGAAAGCCATATCACCACTCCAGGACTGCTTTGAATGCACACAGTGGGAACTGTTTGCTCAGCAGGCTGTACGGGACACAGAGACAGACCTGGAGGAATACACATCCAATCTCTTTTTCTACATCCATGATTGTGTGGATAATGTCACTATGGAGAAGAAGATTACATGTTTCCAAGTACAAAACAAAGAGGTGAAACACCTTTAAAAAGTATGTAACCAGGCATTTAAATCTGAGGATCCCATAGCCTACAGTGTTGTGAGGTCAAACCTGAAAAAGGTTTAAAAAAGGACAAAGACATCTACAGGAAACATGTGAAAGATCATTTTTACAGCATGGATACCAGGGTGTCATGCACATGGCTGGCAGCTAAATGGCTCAGAAGAAGGTAATTCTTGATCAGACCAGTGAGTGGCAGAGTGCATTAATCCTTTCTCTTGTTTCCCCACAGACCAAATGTGGGAAACTCTGCCTGCATGACTCCCATGAAGACATCACTTCCAGTTCCACCCAAGAAGACGTCTCTTCTGGTTCCGCTCCACATTCCAGTACCACCTCCTAAGAAGTCGCAGCCCAATGGCCTAATTTCCGATTCCAGTCCCAAGATCCCTCCTTTTCCTGCCATCCAACTATATATCTGCCATGTTTACTGCCCTGTGTAGTTCTGTTTTGGACTCTTGTCTGTAAAGACCCATTTTCTTAACCTTTTTCTCAAATTTTGCAGCCAATTCTCAAGTATATGGGAGGCTGCCCTAAACCTCGATGTGTGTCATGACTTGATTATTTACCACAAGGGGCATATGGAAAAGCATTAGAGCTACTGACCATAAAGGCTGCCCTGTCTTTCCCCACAGCGATGTCACATTGGCCAATGATCTCAACACATCTCAACACAATCATAGAAAGATTATAGTCACATAGGATGCCAAGTCTCCCACCTCCAGACTGGGTATGTATGATGTACGGCACACGCTGCAAAGAGTCAATTGAAATTTCAGGATGGGTATTTAGAAACGGTGCTGAGCAGCTTCCTAATATATTTACAAATGTCTTTAGTATTTCCTTGACATTGGAAATGGTCCTTGCATGCCTTAAGTCAGCAATTATTGCGCCAGTGCCAAAGAAAGCCATCCTCAGTAATATGAATGACTATCGTCCAATCACTCTGACACTGATAATAATGAAGTGCTTTGAAAGACTGGTTCTCTCTTACATTAAAACCAATATGCCTGCCTCCCTGGACTTGTATTATTTTGCTTACAGAGCAAATAGATCCACAGAGGATGCCATCTCTCTATCTCTGCACACAGTCCTGACTCATCTAGAGGGACAGGCCGCATACGTGAGGATGCTGTTTGTAAACTATAGCTCTGCTTTCATTACTGTTGTCCCCTCCCAGCTCATTCATAAACTACACCAGTTGGGTGTCATGTCTGGAGTTTTTTTTTTGTTTGTTTTTGCTGTTTTCTCTGGCCATCGGACCTTACTTTTATTCTATATTAATTTGTGTTCCCTAATTTTAATTATTTATTTTGTCTTTCTTCATCCTGTAAAGCACTTTGAGCTAAATTGTTTGTATGAAAATGTGCTATAGAAATAAATGTTGTTGTTGTGTAATTGGATCGTCAGCTTCCTGTTGGAGTGTCATCAAGTGCTATGGCTTGGCCCCCATTTCTCCTCCACCATTACCTTGAACACGGGCACACTGCAAGGCTGTGTACAGTGCTCCATCCTCTACTGCCTCTTTACTCATGCAAGTGTACCTGCATATGCCAGCAATACCAACATACAATTTACAGATGACACAACAGTGATTGGGCTACTAATGATGAATCAGCCTTAAGAGTAGAGGTGAAAAATCTGGTGAGATGGTGCTCTGTGAACAACCTATCCCTTAACACACGGAGGACCCAGGAGCTCATCATCGATTTCAGAAGAAAACATGATGAGGATTATGCTCCAGTTTTCATCAATGGGGACTGGGTGGAGTGTGTGTGATGCTAGGGACCTTTCACGGACAACTAACACCATGGCACTGCTGAAGAAGGCACAGCAATGGCTGGCTTTTCTTAATAATAATAATAATACATTTCATTTGAAGCGCCTTTCAAAAAACTCAAGGTCACTGTACAATCAGATAAAAATTAAACATTCAATAACTTAAAAATTAAAATCTAAATAAAACAACACCAGTAACAATTACAGTGAATTAGCAATTTTGAACAGATGAGTTTTAAGATTAATCTGAAATTGGTAAAGGGTAGTCATGTTCCTAAGGTAGGCAGGTAATGAGTTCCATAAGGAGGGTGCCGATCTGCTAAACGCTCGATATCCCATCGTGACAAGACGTGCTGGTGGATTATTTAAGTTGATGGAAGAAGAGGATCTGAGCATGCGAGAGGGTTTAGTGACTTGTAGGAGCTGTGAGAGATATGTAGGGGCAAGATTTTGAATAGCCTTATATGTAAGGACTAAAATTTTATAGTTGACCCTAAACTTTATTGGCAGCCAATGAAGCTGCTGAATAACAGGTGTAATGTGATCAGAGTAGGGTGTTTTAGTAATTATACGAGCAGCCGAGTTCTGAACAAGTTGAAGTTTATGTAGTAACTTTTGGGGCAGACCAAAGAGAAGTGAATTGCAATAGTCCAGGCGGGAAGTGACCAAACTGTTGACTAAAATAGCAGTAGAGTGATTTGACAAAGATGGACGCAGGCGATTAATGTTACACAGGTGAAAGTAAGCTGCTCGGGCAACAGAACTAATGTGAGACTGAAAAGACAACATGCTATCCAGAATTACACCAAGGCTTTTTATCTGATCTGTACAGGTAACAGATGTGTTGTCAATTAATACTGAGATCTTTGCAATTGCAGATTTCGTGCCCATAAGAAGCACCTCAGTTTTATTAGAGTTCAACTGCAAGAAGTTAGAAGAAAACCAAGACTTGATCTCAGCAAGGCAGTCAGTAAGTGAGGATAGTAGAAGCGATGCAGATGGTGAAGTTGAGATATATAACTGGGTATCATCTGCGTAACAATGAAAGTTTATCTTCCATTTATGAAAAATTACACCCAAAGGGAGCAAATAAATAATAAACAGCAAGGGGCCAAGGATAGAACCTTGAGGAACCCCAGATACTACAGGAGTGGGAGTAGAGGTACATGTGTCCAGCTGAATGAATTGAGTTCTGTCTGTAAGATATGACTTAAACCAAGTTAACGGAATATGAGAAATATCTAGTGCAGATAACCTTTTTAGTGAGGTGGAATGACAGACAGTGTCGAATGCAGCACTGAGGTCAAGAAGAACAAGGATTGTGATTAGGCCTGAGTCTGCAGCCACTAAGAGATCATTAGTGATCTTAATTAGTGCCGTCTCAGTGCTGTGAAAACGTCGAAAGCCTGTCTGGAATGGTTCGTATAAACTGTTGCTGATGTAATTGGGAAGCCACAGTTTTTTCAAGAACCTTTGAAATAAAAGGAAGATTAGAAATTGGTCGAAAATTATTAAAGTCAGTAGGGTCAGCCCCAGGTTTTTTCAATAAGGGGTGAATCACTGCAGTTTTCATAGACTGGTGAACAATTCCGGTGGAAAGTGACGAGTGAATAATTGAAACAACAAGAGGAGCTAATGAGGAAAGGCAGGCTTTAACCAGAACCGTGGGAATTGGATCCAGGGGGCAGGTCCAAGGCTTAGAGCTATTGATGAGATCCATGATTTCTGAGGTGGAGGGAAGCTCGAACGTAGAAAATGAATGAGTAGAAGGAGGAAAATCATCAATGGTGGAGTCAATAGCAGCAGAGCCTGCTTTTAATTCTTTAATTCTTAAGAATGTTGAAATAAGCTGGCCTTCCTTGACAGGTGCTGCCAACCACAGAGAGTATTTTAATTCATTGTATTAATGTGTGGTTTCTTAGTTGCACAGCTGCCGATTGGAAAGCAAGTTGTTTCGAGACCTCAAAGGATTGTCGGTGTAGCTTCCAGCCCTGGAGGACATCTATAGCACATGCTGCCTTGGGAAAGCCACCAGCATTTGCATGGATTCCACTTACCCATGCCACAGTCTGTTTGAACTTTTCAGTTCTCCCATCCAGCAAACGCTACAGAGCCTTTCATACACGGACCTTGAGCTATAAATGAACTCAATCAGTTCATTGAGTTCTCCCAGTAGAGCACTTTGCACTATATGTGTGCTATATGTACATTATACCTATGTTTTTCCTTTTTTTTTTTTGTTTTATTGTGCTATTTTTGTCATTTTATGAGAAGATTATTGTTTTATTTTATTTTGTTGTTTTGTGGAGGAGTTTCACATTGTGGCTGCAGGTTTTTATTCCAACCAGATTAATAATGACAACACCTGATAACACTGATCTCATTTCATTAGCTGGTATTGTTTTTTTCTCTTATTCTACATTCAGAAAAGCATAGCAGCATGATTTTTACATTTATAACACGTCTAGAAACATTTCTGCTTTTGCTATAGAATTAAATGCTTAACTCTCTTTTGTTGATTTCATTATATTTTGCCCTTTCTCTGTTCAGTTTTCCTCCTTCATTGTATCTTATTAATGACAATTAAAAACGAGCAGAGCAGACAGTAACTGGCAAACAACACACTGAATAATCAAAGGCTGCAACTACTCTAGCATCAGACCCACTACTTAGTAAATAATGGATTAATTAAACAATTAGAACACCTAGAAAGGCAGAGTGAAAATCAAGATGAAAATATTGTTAAAAAGAAAAAAAATACATTATTCCCATATAACTGCTTCGTACATTTTATTTTATTTATTTATTTATTTTTTTACCAAACTTAGTTTTCTAATTTCTTTATTGTTCCAAAAACACAGAACTTGTAAAATAAACCATCACTTATTTAGCCCAGGAGTCCAATTATAAACAGAAGCTGGTTGGAGCAAAAATCCCGCAGCCACAAGGGGTCCCCAGGACTGAGTTTGGGAAGCACTGGTGTATACAGTGTTGTGCATGAGCTACTTCAAAAGAGCGCGTTCATTCCTCAAGCTCGTTTTCCTAAGAACGGTGAACTTAACGTAATGTATATGCAAGTGAAGAAATTGAACGTCAGCGAGTTCAGTTTTATGTGACATTCTGGATCTGGCTTAGGTCCAGATTAAACGTTTTACCTTGGTGGAGCCAAATCTGAGTACGGTATTTGGATAAGCACCAATAGTGCATTTTTACAAATATTTATTTTGTACGAATTTTTTGCCATTTGTCTGTATTCGGAAAAAATAACGTAAAATCAAATAGTCTGCCTGCTTAAATAACAATAATAATAAATAAATAATACATTTTATTTATATAGCGCCTTTCCCATACTCAAGGCACTTCACAGAGTTTAAGAGAGAACTGCAGGGTATACAGTATAAAGCATTGTATTAAACCAAATAAATAAATAAAGAAGATTAAGACCGTAAATTCAGAGAAGAGCCTAACAGACAACATAATTGATGGTCTCGCACACACACACAGGTTACATGAGCATCTTGACAGAGAGGTGAACTGAGAGAAGGGGAATGAAGTCAAGTAGAGCTAAAAGCCTTCCTGAACAGATGAGTTTTGAGTTGTTTTTTAAAAGAATTCATGGAGTCAGCTGACCTGATAGATAGATAGAAAGATAGATAGATAGATAGATAGATAGATAGATTTATTAATCCCAAGGGGAAATTCATATAATCCAGCAGCAGTATATTGATACAAAGAAACAATATTAAATTAAATAGTAATAAAAATGAAAAGAATTAAAATAAAATGAATGTTCGCATTTACTCCCCCGGGTGGAATTGAAGAGTCGCATAGTGTGGGGGAGGAACGATCTCTTCAGTCTGTCAGTGGAGCAGGACAGTGACAAAAGTCTGTCACTGAAGCTACTCCTCTGCCTGGAGATGACACTGTTCAGTGGATGCAGTGGATTCTTCATGATTGACAGGAGTCTGCTTAGTGCCCGTCGCTCTGCCACAGATGTTAAACTGTCAAACTTTAATCCTACAATGGAGCCTACCTTCTTAACAAGTTTGTCCAGGCGTGAGGCGTCTTTCATCTTTATGCTGCCACCCCAGCACACCACCGCGTAGAAGAGGGCACTCGCCACAACCGTCTGGTAGAACATCTGCAGCATCTTACTGCAGATGTTGAAGGATGCCAACCTTCTCAGAAAGTATATTCTGCTCTGAGCTTTCTTACATAGAGCATCAGTATTGGCAGTCCAGTCCAATTTGTCATCCAGCTGCACTCCCAGATATTTATAGGTATGCACCCTCTGCACACAGTCACCTCTGATGATCACAGGGTCCATGAAGGGCCTGGGCCTCCTAAAATCCACCACCAGCTCCTTGGTCTTGCTGGTGTTAAGGTGTAAGTGGTTTGAGTCGTACCATTTAACAAAGTCTTTGATTAACTTTCTGTACTCCTCCTCCTGCCCACTCCTGATGCAGCCCACAATAGCAGTGTCATCAGCGAACTTTTGCACGTGGCAGGACTCCGAGTCATATTGGAAGTCTGATGTATATAGACTGAACAGGACCGGAGAAAGTACAGTCCCTGCGGCGCCCTGTATTGCTGCACACGATGTCAGACCTGCAGTTCCCAAGACGCACATATTGAGGTCTGTCTGTAAGATAGTCCACAATCCATGCCACAAGGTGTGAATCTACTCCCATCTCAGTCAGCTTGTCTCTAAGGAGCAGGAGTTGGATGGATTGGATTAATTTTGGTAGGTCATTACAGAGTCTGGGCGCTATACAGCTGAAGGCCCTGTCACCCATGGAGTTTAGATTAGTGTGGGGTACAACAAGATTGCCAGAATCAGAGGACGTTATGTGAGCAGGCAGGCACATAGTGGTGGAGAAGGTCACTGATGTAGTTTGGCGTGAGGTTATTTAAGACTTTGTAGGTTATCAGTAGGATTTTATATTCGATTCTGTAAGACACAGTGAGCCAGTGAAGACGGAGCAGGATGGGTGTGATGTGCTCGCTGCTGCCTGTTCGAGTAAGGACTCTTGCAGCCGAGTTTTGAATAAGCTGGAGCTGAGATATAAGATTAGAAGGGGCACCTGCCAACAGTGAGTTACAATAATCGATGCGGGATGTGATAAAAGCATGGACAAGATTCTCAGCATTAGAAAAGGAGAGGAAAGAGCGAACACGGGATATTTACGGAGGTGAAGGTAAGAAAGTTTCTTAATGTGATTTATGCTTGTGCTTAAGCTGCACTCCCCGCTGACACCAGAACACGGAGAAGCTCCGCTTTCGCTTTTAGGAAAACGTTGTACTTCGCGAAGTCACTTTATATTTTTTCCCGTTTGACGTGTAATTTGTGACCGGCGGCGTAATGGGTCAGTTCACCTACACACTGGTTCTGCGGTCACCATTTGTGTCACACGGTTGGAAATAGAGCGGTAATTTATATGTACACTTGCATCTATTTAACTTCTTTTTTGACGGGGAGGATATTAATATATATGGTTATACGTGTTTGTTGCTGGATATAATTAAATATTCTTCATAATTATGGTATTTTATTCAAGAACACTTTAATAGCCTAATATAAGGCACGCAACACTGAAAAAAAGTAAACTCATGGGTCATTTATTCTCACTCCTTAAAAATACAAAATGAACTGAGCATGAACTAGTTCAAAATTGAAATGGTGAACTACCGGTATGAACGTGAATTTATTAATTTTAATATGTGTGACCTGAACTTTCAGCTAGTTGTTGTGATAATAAAGGAGTTCAATTCAAAAGGTTAAATCATTGACAGGAAGCTGAAACCAAATGTTTAATTTATGACGACATAATATATTTTATGTGCCCCATTCAGGAAGCAGTAAGATACATGAACCGTAAATGAAACTCAGCATACTGCTGCTGAAATAAACTACGAAGGAGTGAGAGGTGCGTCTGATATCATAAATCCAAGAACACTAGAGGGCCCCCTTGCACCAAATTTGGTTAGGTCATTCCAACCCCTAACGGGAGCAGCCGAAAGAAGAATTCCTCTTTGGCAGGTTGTGTTTGGTCCTATGATTTCCAAAGTGGATATTACATTGAAAATAAAGCCTTTTCTGAAAATAGAATGATGATCCTATGATTTTCAAAGTTGATATTACATTGAACGCCCTGCGGTTGTTTCCTGCCTTGCACCCTGTGTTGGCTGGGATTGGCTCCAGCGGACCCCCGTGACCCAGTAGTTAGGATATAGCGGGTTGGATAATGGATGGATGGATATTTCATTGAAAATAAAACATTTTCTGAAAATAGAATGATGATCCTATGATTTTCAAAGTTGATATTACATTGAACGCCCTGCGGTGGGCTGGTACCCTGCCAAGAGTTTGTTTCCTGCCTTCCGCCCTGTGTTGGCTGGGATTGGCTCCAGCGGACCCCAGTGACCCTGTAGTTAGGATATAGCGGGTTGGATAATGGATTGATGGATATTTCATTGAAAATAAAAAATTTTCTGAAAATAGAATGATGATCCTATGATTTTCAAAGTTGATATTACATTGAAAATAAAACATTTTTTGAAAATAAAATGATGAATTTATATTGATTCATCAATACTTACCCCTCTTGTCCATTTCACATAACACTGTGCAGCTCATACTATGATAACAACAATAAATATCGCAAAGTAGCATCTTCCCTTGAGTAGGATGCTTGTCTGTTATTGTAGTCGCTTTACATTCAGTTATGTATTCTACAAAAGTATTGTCTTTAATTCCTTTTAAATAAGGTTTAAAAATTATTGCCATTCTAGCTACAATATGAAATGTTCACAAAATGCTGCACTGAAGCTGATATTATTGTTTCCCTTCAGAGCTCAAATTAGAGAAATATGAAGCTGTGGCATTATCTTGCAATAATTGCTGAAGAGAATTTAAAAAGAATAATGGATTACAACAATCTATTTTTTTTTTCATTTGCACAATGTAAAGGATGGCGATGACAATAAATGACCCAACGTGAAAAGAGAGCACCGCTAAGTTACTCTTTAGGTAAAAAATGCTTCCAGAAGCGACAGCTGCAGAGGTCACCAAATATGGAGGTACTGAGTAACTGGGAGAAAATCAACATTATTCCCTAAAGAAGGCTGCTTGAGGATTGGTATAGTCCTGCTGATAATAAATGAGGGTATAGGCAGTTAAAAGGTCTTTTTCCATGTCGGAGAGGTCAGAGGTGTGGTTGCTCTGATTGTCACTGAACGGCAGTGTTTCTAAACCTTTAAGTATTTGCGACCCAAGTTTTCATAACAGTTTTAATCGCGCCTCCCCCCCCCAAAGTTTTTCTTGAAAAGAGCCCACTAATACCAATTTGTTCTTTTTAAATTAATGATATATTATAGATGCATATTTTATTATACCTACTTAACTTTTAGCGACATTTATCTATTTTTCTAGTATCAGAATGTAGTTTAAATTAATCTGTTTTGGTCTCAATAGATGTATTTTTCATGATTTTGACTCTTGTTTTCTTTTTTTCACATCTTCGCGCCCCCGTTTTTGTTACTTCGCACCCCCCTAGGTAGATTGAGCTTGTCACTGCTGAACGGCATTGAGGAATTGTTGACCTTTGGTTTCATAGCTTGGCTGTTACCCTCCTTTATAATCCTTTATAAACTCCTATATAATACTACTACTACTACTACTACTACTACTACTACTAATAATAATAATAATAATAATAATAATAATGGAGGGCCACAGTAACTGCAGGGTTTCATTTCAGACTCTTTCTTAATAATTGATAACTGCTACTAATAAACAGACATCTTTTGCATTGACTTTAATAAACTTGCTTTTCAAGATTCAGAACACTTAATTGTTTCTTTTCTTCTTAATAAGCAGCCAAATAATGAGATGCAAAGCAACCTGACAGATTCTCAACTAACTCTAGGGTCTCAAGTGTTCCTGGTGTGCCACCATTTTCTCTAAAACCAATTTATGAATTAGATAACGGTTAATGAAACTTGTTTAATTGTAGGGTTTCTAAGTGCTCTCATTTGGCCATGTCAGACATTTCCCAAGCTGTTGATCTTCTTCTTTTTTTCATAAGATCAACATCAAGACATTAGGTGGACCAAAGCAGATTCATATTTTTCAGACGTTCCCATTTCTACTTTTTACTAATTTTATTGGAGTAGATATTAAATGATGGACACATATATGGAAATGCGTTCGTCACCTGGTGGCTCACTTTGCATTGTTTGGCTGATGGTTCAGAAAAAAAGCAAACAAATGTTTACAACCGAAGCCTTGCTGACCGTCTTCTTAAATGACGCAAACGAACGTTGTTATTTTCTAAACTAAGGTATAAAGATATTTCAGCCTGTGTCAGCCCTTGATTGAACAAAATGTGTCGCGCTGATCAATACAGTTCTACCATTTCAAACAGGACGTGGCTTCAATAAGTTAAACATTAAACGTTAGATACAATTATTTCATTATTTCGAGAAAACACGATCTTTTCTTTTATCGAGATCTTGATCAAATTATTCCGTTAACTCGAGGAAACAAAATTTTAAAAAGAACGATATTATTGCACGTCCTCTCTCAGCTTTATTACTTAGTTCACGCTAAAACAGAAAAAAAAATGAAAAGTTTTCAATCCACGCTTGCATTTTCCGGTCATCCACACTGAAATGCAAAAAACCTTGCATTTATTTTTTGTGCTTGCAGATGGCAAGCAACTATACATGAAGGAATCAGGAGAAAAGACGTAAAGAAGCAGGAAAAATGTTGTGAACTAGGGGTCCCAAGAACTAAAGAGTTCTAAAGCACGTAGTTCCAAACACTTCCAACAATGCCCACTAGAGGGGGGTATCACCATCAAACCTCCGGTAATAATAAGGGCAAGCACCACATTTTCTGGAACAACCTTACTGTGACACGTAGTTGAAGCAGAAACCACTGCAACCTTTAAAAAGAATCTGCCATATTTCAGCCAGCATTTCTCCCCTGGCTGGGGTTCAAAGCTGTGGGTTTTGTCTAATTTGTTATCATTTATCTGTATTAATGTTTCTTTTGTTTATTATGTATTATATTATTCCTTGTGTTTATTTGATTATGTCCCACATGTTTTGTGGGTGGTTCCCCAAGTTTTGGGCCACCTGCTAATCACTCCCAGGAACTGCCCTCTACCCTATTTTTTGGATGGCCTTCCATAGTTCCTGGTGGTTCATTCTGAACATGCTAGGGCAGGGGTCTCCAACTCTGGTCCTGGAGGGCAACAGTGGCTGCAGGTTTTCATTCTAACCCTCTTCTTAATTAGTGACCAGAGTTTGCTGCTCATTAACTTTTTGCCTTAATTTTAATTGATGTGTAACTTAAGACTCAGGTCACTTTAATTTTTTTTTTTTCCTTAATTAGAAACCTAACAATATTACAACACAAAATAAGCCAACACATAAAGAACAACCTGTGTCCATCACACAATAACTGAAAATAAAGAAATGTGAAGGCCTGTTGATCTGCTCAGTTCCACAAAACATTTTGACAGCACTCTTAAAAAAGAAAATCAACAGTTTTGAAAATGTCTGCCATGGCAGAATGAGTGCCATGGAATTAACTAACAAGTTTAATTAGCAATGAGAATTGGCTTCAAGTTAAGAAACCGAATGAAGGTTACAGTTTGAGGCTCCAACTTAGTTGGTCATCTGTTGGCTCACTTCACATCAAATTTATATTTAGGTGCCGTTTAAGGAAAAAAAGAATCAATTTGGCGCTCAGATTCTCAAGAAAAGTCAATTAAAACAAATGGAAATAGTTAATTAGCAGCAAAAACTGGTCACTAATTAAGAAAAGAGTTAGAATGAAAACTTGCAGCCACAGTAGCTCTCCGGGACTGGAGTTGGAGACCCTTGCGCTAGGGAGTGGAGTTTTCTATCTATCTATCTATCTATCTATCTATCTATCTATCTATCTATCTATCTATCTATCTATCTATCTATCTATGGTTTTGATGGCATTCACCCCATCTGAGGGCAACCTTTAAAAGTGCTTCTGGGGCTTCTGCGCTTTTTGAACTCCCGAGTTTAGTCATTGGCTTAAGAAACAAGCTTGGTGAACTGAATAGTCTCCTCTTCTTTGTCAAATTTCTTAAATTCTTATGAATCTTTATAAAATAAAATATTTATTCCTGACAAAAAAGTATTCCAATCATAATGAAATTCTGTGTAGCACAAAGGCAAAATGGAATTTCCTGTAACAGGCAATCCAAGTTAAACAAAGTCCCATTACAGTCCAAAAACCGAGCAAAGTTCAAAAATCAAAAGAACTGTAAATTCTACATAACTCACAAAAGCACAAGAACTCACCACTCCTCAGTGCATTCACAATGAACTGCCTGGGACTGTGGGAGGACCTCCAATTTTTTTAGGATAGAGGGGCAGTTCCTCACAGTGATTGGCAGGTGGCCCCGCCTCCTTGGGGGACAGCAACTAAACACAAAGAGTGTAACACAGGCAGCCTATATCCATGGTCAAAATCCAAAACAAAGAATAATGCACATCATCTAGAAAAGTAACAATAACATAAATAAAAGAAAGAAGACTTAATAAAATTGACATAACGCAAGAATCTGAACCCCAGCTGAGACACGACATAAAGATTGCAACTGGGAAATCACAATGAAAGCATCAAAGCTATTAACGAGAGACAAAAATCAAAGTCAAAGGGACAGGCAAAAGTTCTTAACCAGGAGACCAAAAAAAAAAAAAACAAAACATCAGATATTTCAATAAGCACTCGAATGTAATGTCTGTGCACAGACCGAGTTTGAGAGGGATCCAGGAGATAGACAAGTGAAAAGAAAAGGGTGAAAAATAGGAGCATAATAGTCAAAACAAGAGACAAAGACCATGGTCAAAATTTCAAAAACAAAAATAAAAAAAAAGACGGAGTTAGGAAAGTGGTTTCTCTTTGAAAGATCAATTTTAAAAGGAGGTTTTAAATACGCAAATTGGATAAGGAAGCGAAATCCTGGATGACCTTTGAGCCCATTGTGTCGCTACCCAAAGATTACAGCTGTCATGTTTCAGCCAGCATTTTCCCCTTGGCTGTTGTTCAAAGTTGTGTTTAAGTTTGTATCATTTATTTGTATTAATTTTTCTTTTGTTAATAATGTACATTTTTCTATGTGTGTGTTGGGAAAGGGGCGTGGCCTAGCATATGACCCTTGTGTTTTGTGGGTTTGCTCCCCAAGGGGTGGGGCCACCTGCCAATCATTACCAGGAACTGCCCCCCACACTATTTAAGTGAGGACTTCTTATAGTTCATGGTGGTTCATTACGAATGCGCTAAGGGAGTGGAGAGTATTCTGAGTATTTGTGCCTTTGCTTTTGCCTTTGATTTCCTGGATTTTCAACCCTGTGCTTTCAAATACATCTTTGGTTTTCATGTTGGGCCTGTGTTAATTGAATTTTTTGAACCTCTGCTCTGTTTTAAGACCACAATTTTTGGATACTGTATTAGGACTTTGTTCACTGTGGATCGCAATTCATTGTGCTCTATGGAGCTTTCTGTATTGTGGAACCTTTTTGAAAATAAACCTTTTATTTCTATAAAGATTTCTTCTCTGCCCTTTGGGTTTCTTGATGGGGTTTTTGACAGTGCTTTCCCCTTCTAGTGGGCAACTTTTGAAAGTGTTTGTGTACCTTTGCTTTCGGGACTCCTCAGTTTCGCAACAGCAACATGCACTTAACAACATATTAAGTGGTGCTAATGAGGGCAACCCAAAACGATGGCAGTCATGAAAAAAAAAATGTATGTCTTAAAGCGATTGGAATTTCCAGACGTAAATATCAGATTCATATTCAGAGACTTCAAAAACCCCTAAAATGAATGGTAGATCTCAGAAAGACACTGTGTGATGTCCTTGGCGTGACAAGATATAACACCTTATCCAAGTATGCAGAAACAAAACCATAATCTCTTTGGTTTTTGTTTCTGCAGACTTGGATAAGGTCTTATATCTTGTCACGCCAAGGACATCACACAGTACAAAGTTCTGTGTCATTACCGTGACAATGAATAAACAATTGGCAGTGTCCATGAAAACAATGCAACAGAACAAATAATATATAAACATCTTCAAAAACTGTCAGAACAAAAAGCAAATCAAAAAACATAATCTGAAAGGTTCATAACCCCAATGGATGGTGGAACATCAAAAAATCTTCATTCCAAATGTTACCAAAAATTACTGTGTAACATTCATAAACCAAGTGTACCATTTGTAAATGGAGCAAACCAAAAGTAAATTGAAATGTTTGAAGGACAAGATAAAAAGAAAACTGACTTCGTCTTTTAAATGCTAGAAGCTAGTGTAAGTTTGCCAAACCTTGGAAAACATGGGCTGGGGCTGCTGCCAAAATAAATAAAAAGAAATACTCAAGTGTTTCAAGGCACAGTCCTTGTTGGCTGATGAAGAAGTTAGAAAAGGACAATGCCAACTGTATAGATGAGACCTCAAAGGGAAATATCAGGACAAACTTGATCACCTGACAATTTTAAGTCAGCGTTTTCCCCCTTCGTACCCCTACGTGGGTTACATTTTTAGTGGTTGAAAATGCCATTTGATTGTGAAGAAATGAAAAAATGAATAACAAAATGTTCTTTTTTTAAATACACTGTGTTAGTGTGGACTTTTGTTAAAAACAAAATGAATGCAAAAGAAATAAGTTATGTTAGCCTCAGTAAGTGATCGCTAATTAAGAAGGCAGCACTAATGAATACCCTGTGGGCCTCCATGGTTCTGAGTCTGACACTTCTGTTTTATAAGATGACCCTGGACTGGAAGATACCGTGAGATGAGGCTTGAAGAGTCACTCTCTGTCAGGGCACAAGAGAGCCTGAAGGCAAATAGTAAATTTAGGGCAAAGGCTCTCATGTAGGGAGATAAAGAGGCCAGACATATAGCCATATTAATAGGGAAAGAGAGGAAGAAGGGGAAGTAGAAGGTATGGTGGATTAGTATTTAGACCCCTGCACTTTCTGTATACTTCATCATATGCTGTAGATTTTAAATAAATAAATTTAATATTGCCATTTATTTGAAAACATTCAAAGGAAAGGTTTACACATTTACTAAAAATCAAAAACTGAAATCTCTCATCTATGGAAGTATTCAGACACTTTGTTGTGGTCCGGTGCATCCTGTTTGCTTTAATTCTCCTTAAGTTGTGTCAAGATCTTGTTGGAGTCCACCTGTTGAAAACTGAATTGGCGGGACATTGTTGAGAAAAGCACACATATGTCTTTATAAGATATGTAATTCACACTGCATGTCAGGGCAAAAAGCAAGCCATGAAATCCAAGGAACTCTCTATGGACCGTTTGCAATCAAATTGTGGGGGATAAACACAAGTATTGAGTGTTCCCAGGAGCACAGTGGCCTGAATAATTGTGAATTGGAAGAAGTTTGAAACCACCAGGACTCCTCCTAGAGTTGGTCATCTGGCCAAGCTGCGTATCCAAGCAAGCAGGGCCTTGGCTAGGGAGGTGACCAAGAACCCAGTGATCACTCTAATAGAATTTCAGAAGTCCTCTGCTAAGATGGGAGAACCTTTTGGAACAATAATAAAAATAAATACATAATAATAATACATTTTTATTGATATAGTGCCTTTCCTATGCTTAAGATGGATAACCATCTCAGCACCAATAAGGTGTTTATGGTAAAGTGACTATATGAAAGCCACTCTTGAGTAAAAGTATATGACAGCTAAATCAGAAGCCATACCACATGCACTTCATAACAATTAATCCACTAGAGGTCAAGCATGTTGAGGCCTGGCCAGAGTATCAATGGGTGACCATCTAAGAAAAAGCTTCACTTGCTGCTCGAAGAGTTGGTGGAGAGTCCAGCAGAGGGCTGCTCTGTGTATTGATCCCAATAAAGTGCACTGAGGGGGACATTGTGATGTAAATACTGGAGCCATCCTTTGGATAAGATGAAAACAGAGGCCCTGACTGCCTCAGGTCATAAAAGATCCTTGGGCATCCTTCGTAAAGAGCAGGGTGCCAAGGCTAAATTTCCCACTATGGCCTAGTCATTCTGGCCCCCTAAATTATCCCCTGTCTCTTATTGGCTAACTCTCTCTCTCATCCCTTCACCCCCTAATAGCTAATATATGGTGAATGTACTGGTATGGAATGGCTGCCATCATATCATCCAGGTGGATGCTACACATTGGTGTTGGGTAAGTGGCTTCTCAATCCTTGTGTAAAGAGATTTGAGTAGTGAGAAATTAAATCTCTTCTTCTTCTTCTTAAAGGGCTCTATGAGTGTGAGGAAACAGATTCTCTGTTTTGATGAGACAAAAATTGAACTCTTTGGGCAGAACTCTGATGATAGGGACATCATGCTATAGGGGGTACTTCTCAGTGGTAGAGAGAGGGAGACTAATTAGGACTCATGGAACAAAAATTAATAATTACTAATAATTATTAACATTTAATGGGTGGTACGGTGGCGCAGTGGTAGCGCTGCCGCCTCACAGTAAGGTTCGCTTCCCGGGAGTGGAGTTTGCATGTTCTCCCTGTGTCTACGTGGGTTTCCTCCCAAAGTCCTGCAGGTTAGGTGCATTGGTGGTCCTAAATTGTCCCTAGTGTGTGCTTGGTGGATGGGTGTGTGTGTGTGCCCTGCGGTGGGCTGGCACCCTGCCCGGGGATTTCTACCTGCCTAGCACCCTGTGCTGGCTGGGATTGGCTCCAGCAGACCCCCGTGACCCTTTGCTAGGATATAGTGGGTTGGGTAATGACTGACTATTAACATTTATTATAATGCTTTTCTTGGAATTCAAAGCACTTTACACAGAAGGAAGGATGAAAGCAGCCAAATACAGGGAAGTCCTTAATGAAAACCTGTTCCGGAGTGCATATGACCTCAGACTGGGGTGACAGTTCACCTTGACACCTGAAGTATCCAGCCAAGACAACGCTGGAGTGACTTTGAGTCAAGTCTCTAAATGCCCTTGAGTGGCCCAGCCACAGCCCAGTCCTAAACCACAAATAACATCTGTGGAGAGATCTGAAGATGGTAGTTTACAGACACTTCCCATCCAATATAATGGAGTTTGAGAGTCAACCATAACTGCTTCCATCGATGCATCTGCCGTGACACCCCAAGCCACCTCTCCCATCTCCCGTCTTCCTCATTCTCAAACACTGGAACCTTCTGGATCCCTAGGGAGACTTCTGTTTATTCTCATTCCCCCTCAGTTATTCAGGGGGGAAACGATCCACCCCTTGAACATTGATTGCTCATTCCACTGGGCCCTGACCGCTTGCCTCCACTCCTGTGTACTGGCTGATCGGACACTATCTTCATCTTCATTTTTTCTCATGTGCTAGTGCGCCCAATCTCGATCACTCAACCAACCTCCTGCAGCCACACAAGCACGCACACCCTCAGAGATTGAGCTATTTACTTGTTTATTTATTTAAAAACTGACTACAAAATGCTAAGCCGTGGACTCTCTCTCTCAATGGTCTACCAGGAAGAATGGGACAAACCTGCAGCTACAGGGGGTCCCAGGACCGAGTTTGGGAACCACTGTTGTAGGGACTTACCCAAGAAGGTTCAAAGCTGGACTTGTTGCCAAAGGGGCTTCTCCAAAGTACTGAATTAGGGGTCTGAATACTTCTTTCTGAAAACATGTTTTCACTTTGTCATTATGGGTTATTGAGTGTAGATTGATGGGCAAAACTGTAAAAGTATCCATTTAAATTTAAATTTACAATATAATAAAGTGTGCAGAAAGTGATGGGGTCTGAATACTTTCTGAGTCCACTGTATTTTTGTAACGTATTTGATGGTGTCAGGAAGTAGGAAAACGGCAAAGCCACTCTTCGTGATAATCAGGACAGAACCAACCGTATCCCATAATAATATCAACAACACATTTACTCAGATAACACCTACATTGGAGTGACAAATTGTTTTTTCCTCATCATTTCTTCCTTGTTACTTTTGATAAAGGTTTAACTTTTAATACATTGAACTCTTCTGGTTATTTTTCCTCTGGGGCAGAGCGGCTCTTTGAGATAGATAGATACTTTATTAATCCCAAGGGGAAATTCACATACTCCAGCAGCAGCATACTGATAAAGAACAATATTAAATTAAAGAGTGATAACAATTAAGGTATAACAGACAGACAATAATTTTGCATAATATTAGCGTTTACCCCCTGGGTGGAATTGAAGAGTCACATATTGTGTGGGAGGAACAATCTCCTCAGTCTGTCAGTGGAGCAGGACGGTGACAGCAGTCTGTCGCTGAAGCTGCTCCTCTGTCTGGAGATGATCCTGTTCAGTGGATGCAGTGGATTCTCCATGATTGACAGGAGCCTGCTCAGTGCCCGTCGCTCTGCCATGGATGTCAAACTGTCCAGCTCCGTGTCTACAATAGAGCCTGCCTTCCTCACCAGTTTGTCCAGGCATTAGGCGTCCTTCATCTTTATGCCGCCTCCCCGGCACACCACTGCGTAGAAGAGGGCGCTCACCACAACCGTCCGATAGAACATTTGCAACATCTTATTGCAGATGTTGAAGGACACCAACCTTCTAAGGAAGTATAGTCAGCTCTGACCTTTCTTACACAGAGCATTAGTTTTGGCAGTCCAGTCCAATTTATCATCCAGCTGCACACCCAGGTATTTATAGGTCTGTACCCTCTGCAAACAGTCACCTCTGATGATCACGGGGTCCAGGAGGGGCCTGGGCCTCCTAAAATCCACCACCAGCTCCTTGGTTTTGCTGGTGTTCAGTTGAGGTGGTTTGAGTCGCACCATTTAACAAAGTCCTTGATTAGTTTCCTATATTCAACCTCCTGCCCACTCCTGATGTAGCCCACGATAGCAGTGTTGTCTACGTATTTTTGCACGTGGCAGGACTCCGAGTTGTATTGGAAGTCCGATGTATATAGGCCGAACAGGACCGGAGAAAATACAGTCCCCTGCGGCGGTCCTGTGCTGCTGACCACAATGTCAGACCTGCAGTTCCCCAGACGCACATACTGAGGTCTGTCTTTAAGATAGTCCATGATCCATGCCACCAGGTATGAATCTACTCCCATCTCTGTCAGCTTGTTCCTAAGGAGCAGAGGTTGGATGGTGTTGAAGGCACTAGAGAAGTCCAGAAACATAATTCTTACAGCACCACTGCCTCTGTCCAAGTGGGAGAGGGATCGGTGTACATATAGATGATGACATCCTCCACTCCCACCTTCTCCTGGTATGCGAACTGCAGAGGGTCAAGGGCGTGGCGGACCTGTGGCCTCAGGTAGTGAAGCAGCAGCCGCTCCATGGTCTTCATCACATGTGACATCAGAGCGACAGGCCAGAAGTCATTCAGCTCACTAGGACATGATACCTTTGGGACCGGGGTGATGCAAGATGTTTTCCAAAGCCTTTGTGACTCTACCCTGTTCCAGGCTCAGGTTGAAGATACGCTGTAGAGAACTCCCCAGCTGCTTTGCTGGCACAAAGTCTCCTCTCTGCTTACCTGGGCTGCTGTAATTGTGGGTTGGGGGAAACTCTCTCCTATGCTGGTATCAGCAGAAGGATGGGTGGAGGGTGCAGTACTCTGAGGTGAGAGTGGGTTAGGGTGGTCAAACCTGTTGAAGAAGTTGTTCATCTGGTTTGCTCTCTCTACATCCCTCTCAATGGTGTCACCCCGCTTCGAGCTGCAGCCAGCGATGATCTTCATCCCATCCCACACTTCCTTCATGTTGTTATTCTGCAACTTCTCCTCCAGCTTTCTCCTGTACTGCTCCTTCACCACCCTGAGCTGGACTCGGAGTTCCTTCTATATGCGCTTGAGCTCATGCTGATCATCTCCTTTAAAAGCCCTTTTCTTCTGGTTCAAAAAGCCCTTGATGTCACTTGGAATCCATGGCTTGTTGTTAGCATAGCAGTGTACTGTTCTTACTCAAACTATAATGTCCATACAGAAGTTTATCTAGTCAGTAGTGCAGTCAACAACCTCCTCAATGTTCTCACTATGTGACCCCTTTAGGATATCCCAGTCTGTAGTTCCAGAGCAGTCTCTCAGAGCCTGCTCTGCCTCAGGGGACCACTTCCTTAATGAGTGTGTGGTTGTAGGTAGCTCCTTCACTCTTGGTTTGTAGTGAGGCTGAAGCGCCTCAGGGTGCTGTGTTTGTAACTTAGCAACCGCAGAATGGATGACGTCACCTGCTATCTCTGCGTTCGCCCAGGAGGGGATGTAAACAATAGCAACAATGACACGTCCAAACTCTCTGGGCAAGTAATAGGGATGCAAACTTATGTCCGATAGTTCGATGTCCGTGCAGCAAGTGGATATTTTAACGTTTACATATCCAGAGTTCTTTGAAGGCATGGTTTTGACAAAAGTTGTTGATTGACTCCACTCTTACCAAACACAATAAAGCATTTTCTAAATCCATTATCCAACCCGCTATATCCTAACTATAGGGTCACGGGGGTCTGCTAGAGCCAATCCCAGCCAACACAGGGCGCAAGGCACGACACAAACCCCGGTCAGGGCGCCAGCCCACTGCAGGGCTCGATGGAATTAGATAATCTTAACAGCACACTTGGGGTTGAGCTGTCAAAACAGGCCAGTGTTACAATTTTCTAAATAGTTGCCCACTAGAATTAGGTACTTTTTATTGTCTTTAAATGTTTATGGAAATCAGCACTTTTTGTAACTCTATTTATTAAGAATTTCAAAAACAAATTACATCACTTTTCTACATAGTCACCTTCCTTTGCGATGCGATTTTCCCAACGTCGTACCAACTTTTTAATGCCATCAGCAAAAATATGTTTTTGGTTGAGTGTGTAGCCACTGATGCACCGCCGCTTTCACATCAGGGTTCTTTCTTCATTCCTCGTAGTCGTGGCTGTAGCTAGATGTCCGGAGCACTAGTACGGCCATTTTTAAACATTTCAATCCATTTACAGACGACTCTACGAGAGAGAACTTTATCCCCAACCTGAGCATACATGCGGAGATGAATTTTTGCTCCCAGCACACCTTCTGCCCACAAAAAGCGTATGACAGAACTTTGGTCCAATTTATAAGTTATAACCATCTTCACCACAGGGAGACAACTCTTATACTAAACTGCAAGGGCAGCCGGCTTGCCAGACAGAACTAGTCACATGACATTCTCAGACTCAACCAATTACTGCTCCTCCCGCCTTCACCGTTTCCAACGAAAATATAACAGTGCAGAAACCTTTTGAATGACCCTATTATGAAAAGATTGAAATGCTTCCACAATCTGACTTGGTGTAATTCTGTATCACTCATAAAAACATTTAATTGTGTGTTTTTCTACATAAAAAGGACATACTTTCAATCAGTAAAGTTGCATTCTGTCATATATTAATTATAATTATAGTCAGTGCACAGTACAGTTACAGGCATATGAAGAAGGTGCTGTTTCTTTCATGGACATACAATGACATTCATTTATTAAAGCAATCAGTTAACATTTTTTTCTTTTTTGTTTTTTTGACACATGCCCCTTGTTAATATAAGCAGATAGCTGTGAACACTCAAACAAGACTCAAAGAAAAACAGAATATTTTGACTTGAAATGTAAAAAAGAAATTTCTTTGATTAACCACTCTGGTCCAAATTGAAAAACATCATCTGCGAAGCCATTATTCTAAAAAGTTTTAAATGTTTAATCGGATGCCCCCTGTCTTGAAGAATAAATGTTGGGATTTGGGATGAATGTGGTCTAAAACGAATAAAAACTCACAGCAGGCCAGGGTAACTTTCATTGCTTCTCACATAGCCTCATCATTTCTTTGAAATCCACATGCCACCCTGACACAAGTATCACCTTGTTTTACAGCCATTTACAATTTGACAAAAGATACTCAACAGCAGAGAAGCAGAAACATTTGAGTGTAGACTTGCAGTCCATTCTGAGGTGCTGCACTGTGTGAAAGCTGGAAACTGTAGTGGCTGCAGCTTTGTTTCAACCCAATTTAATATTTAGAATATTTAGAAGGTATGTTACGCGTATGAACAAACTTTTTCCTTTGTGTGATTTTGGTTGCTGTTTCACTTTTAGCATTTCAGAGTCAGGGCCCTACCTATAAAGTGGTGGGTGTATGATATCTAAGAGACAATTCCTCCACAATATTTTAAGAATTGTATTTCATCATGTTTCAGCTGCTGTCAAATTGATCGATACGGACTTGTATTAAGTTTTGAGTGACATGGGACAAGAGGTAGTCGGACCCAGCATATATGATACACTGTCAGGTAAGGACCAAACCTGAAGTAGTCAAAAGAAATCAAACTGAAGTTACAGAGGACAAAGTGTTTGAGGGAGGGAGATGCTAAGAAGTGAATCATACAAGACACAGCACACTCCCTTAGCTGTTGACTCTGAATAGGCTGAATAGGCACAGACTGTCACATTTGTAATACAGTAGGCAGCAGGGCCAAAGAGTCAGAGTATGACCATGAACTTCTCATGAGCACACAAAGTACTTCCTATCAGTTACTTTCTTATTTCAGAAAATACAGTAGTCGATCCGACTACAGCTGAGCCAGATAAGTCCAGCCATATGTGCTTAAAAGACAGGACACATTTCTGATACTTTGTAGAAAGTCATGTTCTATTGACAATTTGCTGAGAAGGTTTCACTACAGACTCAGAGTAGCTGCTAACTATTACAGCTAGGTGTGATAAAAGCACATAATCAATCAGTGTGCCCCACCAGGACTGTTTGCCCCCCCTCTGCATAGCCACAAGCTTATGGATCATAGTCTGTTCTCATTAAACACTGGGAAGTGTCTGAATAACCAGAAGTCATTTTCTCCATTCATTACTTTGTGTGTTTGAATTGCTATTTTGACACCGACGTTCACTTCAAAAATGTAGCAGACCTTACATATTTAATTACACCTGCTATAGATGATAATCATCTCACCATCAGGGATGTACCCCAGAGTGACAAAACCTTACAGGACCATCCATAGCTCCTTAAGCAAAAATCGGGGTAACTTTCTATTATTATGATCCCTAAACTAATGACTTGCACTACCTTATGACGGCAGCTTTTTCCAAACATCTCTGTCGACATTTGTCCTTTTTGTGTTGATATCTCATTCCAAATTAGCAAAGCGTGTATGCATTTGTGGAGTCTCTAGTGTACACGGCAAACATCATCAGCCTTGAATTTTATTGCAGAAAAAGTTGGACCGTGAATTATTATTATTATTTTTTAAAGAGAGAGCTGTGACGCAAAGAGTATCAATGAACCATTTTTGGAGATGCCTGCCTTGGATTCACATCATTATGATCACACTGATAAAGGCGCAAGCATCAAGATTTATTATCTTACAAATACAACGAGATTAGACAGACAGACAGATAAATAGATAGATAGATAGATAGATAGATAGATAGATAGATAGATAGATAGATAGATAGATAGATAGATAGAATTATTATTTACGAGGAACTTATAATCTGGCGACAACCATTTCATTTTTTCTTGAGTGCTGCCATCATGTGAATTCTGTCATCGTGATGTGGATCTTGGTTGCTAGGGGTGTGACCTCTAGGGTCACGACTTTGAGGGAACAATTGGTGTGAGGCTGAAAGGTTGTTTGGACTGCAATTTTGCATCTCAGTTTGTGGATAACAAGCCTTACTTATGACTTTCATGATCTTTATTTTTGCTTTCCCGGTTCTCACATCTTTTGCTCTTGTTCCCGAACTTTGATTTTTGTTCTTGTTTTGGCTTTGTCAATAGATTGGGTGACCCTTGTTTTGACCTCGACTAAATTTTGACTTTGAGTAACTCTCAGCCCTTTATATATAAAATATACTGTTTGTCTTTGAAGCTGCTATGGTCGAATGCCTGCTACCTAATGCAATGATCAACACGGTAGGAACTAAATCTAAGTAAATCTCTCTGTAAGTCAGTAAAGAAAATGAAACAGCACTTTATATGTAATAATCTGACCAGTACTTATTCACCCATTGATGGGTCAACCATCATTCTATATACTGAATCTATCTGATTAAATGTTAGCGTCTTAGGGAGCCAGAGCACATCTGAACAACATCAGGTATAAGGCAGGCACCATCCCTGGACAGTTAGTCCACCATGGGGCACACTGATGTAGACCCTCACATCTCATTGTGGGAGGAAAAGCAGGGCTGAGATGCAAGTAGAGCTACACATGCATGACTTTGGGATTTGGGAGGAACTACCCAGAGAGAAGACCAGGCGGAGAGTGAGACATGTGAAAATGATGACTCTTGGGTATTATTACTATTGCCTGTGATTTTAAACTATCTTCTGTGTTGTATACTTTCTGTATTCCATATTTTCTGCATTGCAAATATTGTGTTGCCTTTCTTTATAAATTACTGTATTTCACACTTGTATTTAGTACTAGGGTGTTGTACTGTGTTAGCCATTATGAATGTAGAGAAAAGCCAAGCAAAATGACACCTTTTATTTTATGAATTTTTATTTTACCTTTTATTTTGAATCTAGTTAGCCAATAAAAGGTGTCATTGTGCTTGGCTTTTTTCTACACTTGTATTTAGTAAAATAAAGAAAAAGTAGAACAGAGGGGGAGTAGTGTGGGGATGGACAATCTTGTTTCTGCATTGGGGTACTTGCAATTAGTAAATGCGATTTAAACAGTGCGTTATGTCTTTGGGATTTGGGGGGGCGGGGGGTGTAGGCGGGGGGGGTACCCATGGGAAATCTCAGGCAGACAGTGAGACCTGTGAAGAAGATGTGTCTTGGGTATCATTACTTTTGCTCATTGCTTTATGCTGTCTTCTGTGTTGTATACTTTCTGCATTGCAAATATGATGTCGCCTTTATTTCGAATGGCTTTAATACATGTTGACTGCAATAAAATAAAGAATAAACTGAAATTGGGGGAAGTGACGTGGAGGTTGGCAGTTTGGTTTCAGCATTGGAGTACTTGCCGTTACTAAAAGAGATTTTAACAGTGTGCATGTCTTTGGGAGAAAGTAACAAGGGAAAAGCCCATGGAACATGAGAAAAATGACAACTGTTGGACACCATTACTTTTTCTCATTACCTTACACTGTTTTCTGTGTTGTATCCGTTAGTAAAATACAGTAAAAATAAACATTCATAGGGATCACTACAAAAACAACTTGGAGATGCATTGATCACTTTGTCAGCTTTAATTTTGGAGGTCCTTCAGTACTTTTTCTGTTCAAATATTTTCATTAGATTTTATCTTCAATGGTGCTCAATTCTAAGCACTGACTAGTATACTGCCTTAAATTTCTCAAAAGTTTAACTGCTTCCCTGTGTACTACAACTACCATTTATGATAATCCCAAACCTAAAACACTTCACAAATGTCACCAGCAGGACTTTCCGAACGTCACAGCACACTGAAACACAAATGAAAGCAGCGAAGGCTGAGGCACAAACACAGCCTGTCGACCTTCCAAATCAATGCCCAAGCAAATCACATTTGAAATCAAACTGCAGGCTCTATTTCAGGATTTTGTGTCCTTTTACCCGACCTTCTCTGAACCTCCAGCCACTTACTCGGTCCAAATAGAATCTCATCACAATAAACAGGTAAGAAAGTGCAGCCATCTGCTGTTTAACTTCTGAAAACTAGAAGACAATAAGATATTGGCTGGCCAAAAACACCTCTGTCATATCTTCAACGTTTAGCAGAAATAAGCTAAAAAGAAATCGTTCAGTCACTGGCTCTTTTTAATTGTGAAACTTAAACCTGTCAGGTGAACTTGTGTGCACGTCTGTTTTGTGGCTGTTGTTACCTATTTGGCTCTTTAGCTTTATCCTGAACTCCACTGAATATGCACCCATGTAAAAGAACTATACATGTGAATTGGAGCGAAAAAACATAAAAGTAAATGTATATTTAGTAAAGAAAACTCTGCAATTAAAAAGAACAAACAAAAATGTATATACTGTATAAAATGGTCGCTTCTTTGAAACATGTACAGTAACTGCATCAGAGTGGTACACCTTCTCTGTTAACCGTGTCTCTAGTCCCACCTCTGAGAGCGACTGGTTAAATGGTGGTGGATTTTTCAGTCACTGATTCTGTTATTGTGTGTTTAGATGTCTTAGACACAATGATCACACTTTCATCCTCATCATCCATGATGATCCGCTCCTCCGACGTGTGCTCGTCTTGACGGGACTTGAACCCCACCCTTGGCATCTGGATTTTAAAACCAGAAGATGATTCTTCCCCTTCCTTTTGTTGTGAGGAACGTTGGCTTGCCTTTGGGGAACTCTCAGGGGTTATCACCAGGACCCCTTTTGATTTGGGGCTGAGGGAGAATTTCGGGAGCTTAAACTTTGGGGACTTGTCTCCTCTACCTTCCAGATAAAGTTTGCCACTTTCTTCTTGGGCCTCCTGACCATTGGTTCTTTGTTCCACGGAGTATTCCCCTCTGGATTTGCTGGAAAACAAACCTATGGAAACTTTGGGCTTGGGAGACTGTGAGATGGGTTTATCCCCAGATTCTAGACAGGCCATTTCAGTCCTGGCACTGGAAGACACGGGCTTTTCAATCTCTTCTTTCCCAGTTTTCTTTTTAAATCCAGAAAATGTAATTTTTGGAGATTTAAATTTTAAGCCCTTACTGTCTCCATTTGACATGGATGCTTCCTCTTCCTTGACCAACTTCATGTTCATTTCAGCCTCCCCTTCATCTTCTGTCCCCTTGGAATAGGGTGAGGAAAATTCGATTTTGGGAATCTTCACCTTCCCAAATTTACTCTTGTCTTGCTGAGATGCATTTGTTGCAGCGGGGTCACTTTGTCCATTCACATGATAACTCACCCCTTCACTTGTCTTCGCAGAGACTGCAAGTGTGACTTTTGGAATCTTCATTTTTCCAGTTTTATGTTTTTCATCTTCCTCTCCATCTATTTCTTCGGCATCCCCATTCACTTCGGGACCTTTAGTTTTGGAACGCAATTTTCCAAAGGTGGGTTTCATTTTGATTTTGGGAACTCTGATTTTAGTTTCTCCAGCCTTCAGATTCACTTCTCCTTGAGAATGGCTCAATGATGCATCCGCCCCATTAAACCTTGGAAAAGCAAATACGGCTTTTTTTACTTTTGGCATCTTTGGCCCTTCAGCTTCCTCATTAGACTGTGGCGATTTGGAACACGCTTCAGCATTTTTAACTTTGATTTGTGGTCCTTTTACTTTTAACTTTACGTCTGATGTTTCAGTTTCTGACCGTGTGACAGAAGGAAGTGCAATTCCAAACTTTGGTAGTTTAACTTTGGACTTATGTTCCTCATCCATCTCCAATGATTCCTCTTCTGGGGCCTTTACATTGACGGCAGGGGCTTTAATTTCAACTTTTGGAATATTAATGTCAAGCTTTGGAACCTTAATGTCAATTTTTGGAATTTTGATGTCTGCCTCAGAATCTGGGGTAATCAGTTCTGTTGAAGAGTGCTGGTCTTTCGAATCTGAAAAACCGACAGAGGGTACTGTGATTTTGGGCATTTTTAACTTTAGTCCATCTGTTTGCCCTTCAAGGTCCATATCTCTCCCAGACGTTTTGACATCTACTTCTGCATACCCTTTAGGTTTAGAGCTTGAAATTTCTACATTGGGAAATTTGAAATGATGCTTCTTTGCTTTTTCTTCTGCTTCTTCTGAGTCTGACACTAAAGCAACTTCTCCTTCTAACTTCTCTTTGGATGTTGTCACACCAATTTTAGGAATCTTTAATTTGGGCACCTTGATACCACCTTCTGGGATGTCCAGTTCGACAGATGGCAAATCAACTTCAAGGTTACCATCTTTTTTAGAACCTTTGACTTTACTGTCCTTAGGAAGGGAAAGGTCAATATTGGTGCTGTGGTGTCCATCTTTTGTCACATTAAATCCCACATCTGGAACCTTAAACTTGGCTTCCTGCTGCAAGTCTACATTAACTTCACCCTCATCTTTTGCTGTGGATAAACCAAACTTTGGAATTTTCATTTTAAATTTTCCACTTGTTCCTTCAATATCAGCCTCTGGTGCCTTCACATCTGCATCTACTTTTGGGGTTTTGATCTTTGGGGCCTTAATTGTGACACCAGGACTTCCTTCT
This sequence comes from Polypterus senegalus, assembly GCF_016835505.1. Classification (NCBI taxonomy): domain Eukaryota; kingdom Metazoa; phylum Chordata; class Cladistia; order Polypteriformes; family Polypteridae; genus Polypterus; species Polypterus senegalus. The sequence goes on from NC_053164.1 coordinate 31,508,910, forward strand.
AATTTGGGTAAGTCCCCCTTAATCTTCTCTTTTCCTGTGTCCAACTTTGACAGTCCCACATCAATTTCAAGATCACTACCTTTGATCTGTGGACCAGAAATGGATAGTTCTGGCATTTTCATTTTAGGCATCTTGATATAATACTCTGATTTTTCTGAAGCAACACCTAAGTCAGTTTCTGTCCCCTTTGGCCCTTTCAAGTTACCTTCTATTTCTGTTTCATGTTTAGGTCTCCTCAAGCTGAGTTCAAGGTCCAGTTCTGGTGCTTTTACTGTAGGAGCGGAGAGTTTCCCAAATGAAGGCAACTTTATCATGCCGTCCGTAGCAGGATCTTCAAACTCAGGTCTTCTAATCCTATCTTCACTTTCTGTAACACCGTCCCCCTTGGGCAAAGAAATATCCACTTTAGGCATTTTAATTTTTGGCATCTTAATCCTGCCTTCCGCGCCTTGCATTTCAAAGTCAGGAACATCTACGCTCGCTTTTGATATGGAAATTTCAGGCTTAGCAATTTTAGCATCAGCTTTACCTGCAGGAATGTCAAGCTCCAGATTGATATTCTTTTCTTTGTGGCCAAATTTAGGTAAGTCGATTTGAGGTATTTTTAATTTCCGATCAGTTCCATCAAGATCACCTTCTTTCTTGGCTTTAATATCTAGCTTAGGATCTAAGGCAGAGTCATCTTTAACTTTAGGCAAACTTATATCAAGTTCAAACTTGGGGGCAGAGATGTCAAGACTAGGCATTTTAGGGATTTTAAGATCACCTTCATATCCTTTAATGTCTGCTTCAGATACATCAACCTCTGCCTTTGGCAGCAGCGCCTCACCCTCTTTATGTGAAACTGTAGGGAGGGAAATTTCAAGAGACGGCATTTTAAGTTTTCCTTCCTCGGATACACTAACATCAACATCCATTTTTCCATCTTTGGTTCCAAATTTTGGCATTGAAATCTTAGGCATTTCTATTGTTACATCTGGAGTTTGAACACCCTCTTTAACTCCTTTCTCAGTACCAATCTTAACCTCAGCATCAGGCAGTTTTGTCTTTGGTGATGACATTTTAAATTTGGGGAATTTGATTTTTGGTGATTTAACTTTGCCCTCTGGGCCTTCAAGTTCAATAGTGGGGCTTTTCATTTGCACTTTTCCTTTTTTAATCTTTGTATCAACATCAGGGGTGATGACAGTCACATCCTCATCCTTCTTTGTAATACCAAAAGTAGGAATTTTCATTTTAGGCATTTTCATCTTCATATATTTTCCTTTCAATTTGCCATCAACATCAAATTCTACTGAAGGAACTTTGCCTTCTACATCTGCCTTTGCAGGGCTAGGCTGTATATCAGCTTTAAGATGCTTGCTGTCCAGTTCAACATTATCTGTTTTTACTTTGCCCGTAAATTTCGGAAGTGTAAACTTGGGTATTTTCAGCGATACATCTGGGACATCAAGACTGGCTCCAGAAGAAAGTCTCTCATCTTCTCCCTTCAACAGCCCTACTTGCTCCTTATCACCCCCTTTACCTTTAGGTAAGCTGAAATCAATGTCCACCTTTGGGGCTGAGATATCAACAGATGGCAATGCCACTGATGGAAGCTTTATCTTTCCATCTGTATTCACATCAGGCATTTCCAATGAAAGCTTTTCTTTTGGGAATTTAATCTTCCCTTCTGGGATCTTCCCACTGGCATTCAGCTGTCCTGAGACGTCAACTTCACCTTCTTTTAGTTTACCCTTGGGAAAGGAAAGTCCAAATTTGGGCATCTTAATTTTAAGTCCTTTCATTTTGGCATCACCGCTCTCAATATCAACATGAGGTGGTTGAACTTCCACATTACTTTTATCCTTCTTGAATTTTGGAAGTTTAGGCATTTCAATCTCAACATTGGGACCCTTGATGTTCAAATCATGTTGTTTTCCACTGATGTCTCCTTCAACAGTATAATCACCCTTACTCTTTGGTACTTTAATATTGATATCCACATCGGGCACTTCTGGTACAGAGATATCAAGTCCAGGAACCTTAACTGTAGGGAGCTTTGGTTTACTACCTTCAGAAGCCATCTTATCAACTTTTGCTCTTGGGAGTTTCACATCACCTTTACACTCTGCTTCAGCATTATCTTTGGCTCCAAATGTTGGCAAAGAAATTTTAGGCATTTTGAGATGGATGTCAGGCCCTTCAAAGTTTCTACCATTAGTAGATTCAGGCAACTCCATGCTTGCACCTTCCATGGTCTTTGAAATACTTAAATCAAGATCTATTTTAGGCATGTTGATGTCAATGGTTGGGATTTTCATCGATGGCATGCTAAGACTGGCGTCTCCTTCAGGCACTGACACACCTATTTCCGCTGACTTTCGTTTTGGAAGGGAGATGTCAACTTTTGGAATGCCTATTTTGGGTCCTTTTAAAGAAGGTCCCTCAATATCTAGTTCTGTGTCTGAAGGTTTTATTGTTGGAAGGGAAATGTCAACTGTTGGCAGAGCTATCTTAGACCCCTTTACAAAAGGTCCCTCAGCATTCAGGTCTGCTTCAGGGTGTTTCATTTTGGGCAGGGAAATGTCAACTTCTGGCACGGTTATCTTAGGCCCTTTTAGTGAAGGATCTTGAAAATCCAGATCTACTGTGGGGTGTTTCATTTTGGGAAGGGAAATGTTAACCGTTGGCATTGATATCTTAGGACCTTTTAATGAAGGACCTTTGATATCCAGATCTGCCTCTGGATGTTGCATCTTTGGTAAGGAAATATCAACTGTTGGCACTGATATCTTAGGCCCCTTTAAAGAAGGACCTTCAATATTCAGATCTGCTTCCGGAGGTTTCATTTTTGGTAAGGAAATGTCAACTGTTGGCATGGATATCTTAGGCCCCTTTACAGAAGGACCTTCAATATCCAGATCTGCCTCTGGGTGTTTCATTTTTGGTAATGAAATGTCAAATTTTGGCATTGATATCTTAGGCCCCTTTACAGAAGGACCTTCAATATCCAGATCTGCCTCTGGGTGTTTCATTTTTGGTAAGGAAATGTCAAATTTTGGCATTGATATCTTAGGGCCTTTTACAGAAGGACCTTCAATATCCAGATCTGCTTCTGGATGTTTCATTTTTGGTACAGAAATGTCAAGTTTTGGCATTGAAATCTTAGGACCCTTTACAGAAGGACCTTCAATATCCACATCTGCTTCAGGGTGTTTCATTTTGGGAAGGGAAATATCAACTGTTGGCATGGATATCTTAGGCCCCCTTATGGAAGGACCCTCTATATCTAGTTCAGGCATGTTCAGATCCATATCCGGTGGCTTTATTTTGGGTAGAGAAATATCAATTTTTGGCATTGTTATATTAGCTCCTTTAGTGGAAGGCCCCTCAACTTCAATGTCTCCGACAGTCAGATCCACTTTTGGAGATTTAACATCTACTTTAGGAGGGGAAACATTTACATCAGCTGATGGTGTTTCTAACTTGCCAAACATGGAGAACTTTGGAATGGATATTTTTGGCATCTTCATTTTCATATCCAACTCTTCCTGGCTGTGATGAATTTTTTTATCTATGCCAGCTTCTGGTCCACTTGTCTTTCCTTTAGGAAGATGCAAGTCCACATCTGGAACAGGCACCGAGATATCAATGGAAGGCATTTTGACAGTTGGTAACTTAATTTTTCCTGTTTCACCATCTTCATGAATCATTTGCTCATGTTCTGCCTGAGATGTATCTCTTGTCATTGTAGGTAAGGTAACACCAAATGATGGCATCTTTATTTTGGGCCCCTTTAATTTAAAATCTGGACCTTCTATTTCCATTTTACCATGATGCACTTGAGTCTTTGGAGCTTTAATTTCTCCCTCAGCTCCACTAAATTTTGGAAGTGTCATTTTTGGCATTTTTATTTCAACATCAGGAGCCTTTAGACCAGCTTCTGTACTACCCTCAGCTGGATGAAATTTCACATCTCCTTCACTGTCTACTTTAGATGTTGGCAAACCAATTTCAATGTTTAATGATGGCGCATCAATGTCAATAGACGGCATCTTTAGTCCAGCTTTATACTTGTCTTCCTTGCCGTAAGAATCTCTTTTGTATCTGTCTTTGGAAGTGTCACCCTCAAATTCAGCAGATGGTAAGAAAACCCCTATTTTTGGAATCTTCACTTGAGGCATTCTGAGTCTTCCATCCTTATCTAGGTCTCCTTCAGTTGAGTCAACACTCCCTGCAGGCAGACTAAGATCAAGATCCAATTTAGGTGGTTTAAATTTAAAACCATCTTTACTTTTCACCTCAGCCTCTGGCATAGCTATTGTATCCTCAACCTTTCCTTTTGGTAAGCTGATATCCAAATCAAGTTTTGGTGGTTTAAATTTAATGCCTTCTTTCATTGTGCCCTTAACATCAACATCTGGGTCGGATATTTTGGCTTCAGCTTTGCCAGAGGGCAAACCGAAATCAAGCTCCACTTTAGGCGTCTTGATTTTGACATCTTCCTTACTCACCTCTCCTTTAGCAATCTTCGAATCTGCTTTTCCAGTTGGGAGGCTAAAGTCAAACTCTACATCTGGAGGCTTTAATTTGATTCCAGGTGGACTTATCCCTTTGCTTGCCTCTAAGCATGAAAGTCCTGCATCAACTTTTGGTTTCTTAGTTTTTGGGAAAGAAATTCCAAATTTTGTGGATTTTTCTTTAGTTTTGACTTTAGTTTCAGGAGTACCCAGTTCTATCTTCCCTTCTGGCTTCTTCACGGATATCTCCACAGCTGGTGATTTTAGATCCACATCCGCCACAGCTCTTGCTGCTGCGGCATCTTTTACTCTCATTCTAGGTAATCTGATTTTCTTTTTCTTCCGTCTTGCAACGCTAGCTTGTATCTCTGGACTTTTGAGGCTGATATCGCCTTCCGTGTTTGTCTTGCTCACACCTTTCAGCTTTGGAAATTTTGGGAAGGCAAATTCCACATCCACTGGACTCAGTTCGAACTTAGCTGGCGAGGCCTCCCTCTTGAATTTGCCTGATGCAGGAAGAGTTACTTCTGCACTTAACCTTGAACCGGCCTTGGCTTTCTTCTTTTTCTTTCTCAGAGGAGCAATGCTTTTAACACTCTGCAACAGAAACAAAGAATTTTGATTAATCACTCATGGTGTTAATTTTGATTAAGAAGGCTACGACATTAAGAATGCCATGCAATTTCAATACCATGGCTCGATCCCCTCCTCGGATGGAAACACTCTACCTGACGTTCGAACCCACATCAATGCGACCGGACTGAAAAGGAGGCAAGTCACGGGAATCCTTGCGTCTGGAAGATGACTATCTACTTGAAGGCGAAAATCAATAAAGTGGTTGTTCGCCCAGTCGCCATTTATGGATGTGAATGTTGGCCAGCGAACATGAAACATGAGCAGCCCCTTCATGCCATGGAAATGAAGATGCTCTGATGGTACCTAGGGCTCACATGATTTAACCGTGTCATGAATGAGGATGTCTGATGGATAATGAGGCCTCTGATGGCATGGCCAAATCATCCATAAAGCCAATGACTCAGTAGCGCAAACCGCACTCCGTCTCAGACCACGCAGTTGGAAACCATGAGGTCAATCAAAGTGCTGGTGGATGGATCAAATTAAGGATGCTGACTTAGACCTGAGGATGTTATTGACAGTGCCAAATGGAAATGTGCATGCCGGACAGTGGACCCTACACTGACACGGGATAACCACTAGGATGAACAAGAAGAAGAAGAAGGCGTTAATTTGGCATTTGACTGAAAATGTTTTTCTCCTGGGTAGACCCTAGTGGAAACAAATAAGCTGGACAGCTAAGCAAGACTAATAAACAGGCATAGGGGCTAAGACTTTGGACTTCAAATTCTGAGGATGTGGGTTCAAATCCCACTACTGACACTGTGTGACCATAAGTAAGTCACTTCACTTGCATGAGCTCTAATTGCAATTATAACCAGTTGTATCTATCGAATGATGTACTGTAAGTTGCCTTAGATTAAGGTGTAAGCCATATAATCATAATGTATAACCACTTCATTGTTTGAGATGTTCAGTGAAACTTTTTTAATCAAGTGGCATAAACATTGATGTTTAGGTTTTCTTTTTTTTTTGTTTTTATGAGTTATCAAAAGACAAGACAACGAATCGTATTATGTGATGTCATCTACTGTTGAATTCTGCTCTGTACTTGTAATATTTCTATTGCATTTCTATTACATTGTATTAAGGATTACTTGTGTTCTGTGTATTGTATTGTATTGTATTGAACCCCTTCTTTTTGACAACCACTGCATGCCCTGCCTAACTGGAAAGGGTTCTCACTTTTTTTCTCACTGCTTTTCCCAAGGTTTCTTCCCTTCCGGGGTTTTTTTTTTTGTGGAGTTTTTCCTTGTCTTCTTAGACAGTCAAGGCTGCCAAAAGGCAGGGCCTGTTAAAGCCCATTATGGCACTTCTTGTGTGATTGTGGGCTATACAAAAATAAATTGTGTTGTATTGTATTGTAAGACATCTGTCATGTTTTCCTATGATACACCTAAAGCTGGGCATTACATGGTATTTTTTTAGATGTACTGAAGCTGGTTCCTGTATTCAAGGATTTTATTCCAGCACCAGTAGCCTTACTGTTGGCTCACACCAGCTGAGATAACCTTCGTTAGTCTCTCGCATCAATGAGTCTTGGCTCCAATACCCTAACAGAATTTCATGGTTGTTCCTTCCTTAGCTCACTGTTGGTAGGCACTCACATCTGGAACAGGCACCGAGATATCAAGATATCAATGTAAAGCATTTTGACAGTGGGTAACTTAATAATTTTTTTTGTGAGCACCCCATAAGCCTTGCTGTTTCAGAAATAACTCTCACCAAGTCATCTGGCCATAATAGCCCTTATCAAAATCTCATAAGTCTTTACACTTTCCATATCAGCTACTAGTACCTAATATCAGCTTACTATCCCTGACCTTGACATGTGCCACTGTTACAAGATAGTCGATTTCATTCACTTCATGCAGGAGTGATCATACTGTTTTGGCTTATCAGTATATAAAAAAAATGAATAAAAAGCCCCAAGCAGAACTACAAGCTCATGTCAAAAAGACTAAACAGTAAACACTGTAGCTGCCTAATGTGATTGTGAAAGAATTCCAAAATTCAGGAGCATAACAGTTGAAGGCTTGAGCCCCGAAGGTTTTATACATGTATTTTAGGACCACAAGAAAATGGTTGTCAGTAGAATGAAGAGCTCTGTTTAGCACATAACGGTTTATTAAAACTGGATAAAAACTAAAGAGATTTATCATGTAGTGCCTTAAAGGTTAGACAAAATTTTATAATTATTATGCTTTTCAATAGGGAGCAAGGTTATTATAGTTAATGAAAACTGAAACTATTATAAAAAAAAACATTTTCATAAACTGAAATAAAATAATTAACAAAACTAAAACTAAACAAAACTATTAAAAGTAGCTGGAAATACTAACAGAAATAAAATAATAATTTGCTAAAAATATTTTCAGTTTTCCTTTTTGAATTAGTAGCCTTTAACGCTTATAACTTTTAGCTCTAAAACAGAAAGTCATCCACCACGAGCCGTCTGCATATATTCATCCAGTGAACGCCGACTGGTGACGGAGGGTGGTATTCACACAGCATTTGCAGTGACAGAGCAAGCTGAATACGGGCACGTAAAGCGTGTGAAATAGAAACCGATTTCCTGTGCCACCTTTCTTTGCGCTTGTTGTATATCAAGATGTAATTTAAACTCCTGAAATAGGAATGTGCCGGTCAACAAAATTTTTACCGTATGGACAGAAAAATGACGAGTAATGTTTCTGTTTATTTCTCAGGTGCCTGCTTTTTGTTGACAATAATTCACCTGCCACTTCATAGACATTTGGAGTAGAAAACCCTCAAACCTTAAAATTCACCTAAATTTCATAAAAAATTGGCCCATTGTGGGCAATAAAAGGAAAATATAAGCACCGCCAACAGTCAGCAGACATTTGTTCAGCACAAATGACACAGAAAATATTTCTAAAATGATAGAATTGTACACAACTGTTCCTATTCAGTATCTGGTTTTGATTATGCTTATTTTTATCTGACAAAAACAAGACCAGATAATAAACCATGCCATGTAGTAAGCTTCCACTAACATTAAACTCATATCCAAATTTGTTAAGTGTATAGTTCTGTCTGACTGTGTCACAAAACTAAACTCCATAGTAGCTCCATGCCTTAATTGTTAAAAGTAAAACTGAAATTAACAGATATAAAAATAAAATAGAAATGTCTTTGTGAAATAAAAATGAAATTTAAATTAAAAATACATGATGAAGGAAAACTAAAACTAAAGTGAATTTCAAAGTAATTTCAGAAGAAATATAGAAAGAAAAATTAATATAAAAAGGCAAAACTCTAATAACCTTGATTGGAAGTTAACTCCAATGGCATACACCTGGGGTTATACTACACTTGCGGCCAACACACCTGGAATAGGCTCCATTGTGCCGCTACCTTTTATTAGACAAACAAGAACTGAGAAAGAATTAATGAATAAATGAATGGACCTTTAGTCTATGTGAATTGAGGGACATATCTGGATGTTGGCTGATGTAAGATGAAATAAAAGTGGATAATACTTCATTTTCCATTTGAAACCAAAAGGATGGCAAATATTTGAATAAAAAAAACATATTTTATCTTGAAAGAATAGTAACTTTAAAGTTAAAAGAGCTTAGCCACAAATATCTAAATCTGTGTTTGCCAAACAAAAATGCAAACAAGTGCTCTAGGTATGCTCACCAGTTTTGGTATCTTGGCTTTGGGACCTTTGACTTCCAAGCTGGCCGAGCCTGACGAAGTGCTGATGTCTGCGCCGGGAACGGTGCGCTTCAGCAGGAAGGATACTTTGTATGGCTCAGCACACTGAAGAATCTTTAAGGCATCTTCATATTTGACATTGTCAAAGTACACCCTGGCACTAAGCAGCTGATCTCCTGGACATTAAAATAAAAAAAAAAGAGGTGCAACAATATGTTAACATTAAAACATAAAAAAATGTTATGAAATGATCAAAATGGTTGCTGCTTTCTTGATGCAAGCATCTCCCCAATTTCTTCTTCTTCTTTCGGCTGCTCCCATTAGGGGTTGCCACAGCGGATCATCTAAAAAATTATTGTCCGGATAAATTTCTTAATATTACAATTAGGAAATTACAATAAGCTTTACTGTATTTTATCAAGTAATTTAAAAAAAAATACATGTGGTATAATTCAGTAAATAAATTACAGTGAATTATTAAGTAAGGTTGTTTTCTTTATTTGTTCCTATGATGTTTAAATTGAGAAATTGCCAATTTAATCGTGAGTCAACTCCCGTGCAGTGAATAGCCTCCTGTCTGTTTTAATTACTTCTGATCTTATGTGATGTTCTCATTTGCTTTTTATTTTTCTGTGTTTAGTTTTTAATACATGATAATCTATCGTGAGGTGCTCATTGTAACACTCTACTGGAAAGATCAGAATCAGGAAATGGACAGCTAAACGAAAATAATATATGGAGAAAGCACTTCTAGTACACCTTTCACACTTATAGCTGGTGATCGTGGTTTACCAATACAGGCTTGTGGAGAAGCACTCCATCTGCTAGGCTGGATCTCCATCTCTCTCACTCTCTCTTTCTCTCTGTGTATGTACATATACAGAGGGGGGCAAAAAATATATACACACTTCAACAAGTGAAATACTTGTATTAAAGTTATGATATCAAATTTATATAGATATCAAGGGATGAATTTAAGTCACTTTTGTTAAATCAGACAAGATGGTGCACCACCACACCACCATCAATACATGAAAGCTTACCTAGATGAGAATTTGCAAGGACAATGGAATGACACCTTTTATTGGCTAACTAGAAAGATTACAATATGCAAGTTTTCGAGGGAACTCAGGCCCCTTCTTCTTTGCCTGATGAAAGGGCCTTAAGAAGGGGCCTGAGTTGCCTCGAAAACTTGCATATTGTAAATCTTTCTAGTTAGCCAATAAAAGGTGTCATTTTGCATCAACTTCTCACTACATCCATAATGACTAACACGGTACAACACCCTAGTACTACCAGGACAATGGATAGGAGGAAGATTTACAGTTGAGTTTCATCCATGCTCTCCTGATTTAATGCAGCTGGACTTTTATCTATGGGGGACCCTTAAGGATGTTGTGTATTGTAGAAAACCCACTACACTGGACATGCTTCGAGAAAAAACTGTGCTCAACATTGTTCAAGCAGTAGTTCACTGTCATAAGAAGTGTCACGGTAACCATTTCGAGCACCTGTTGCAAATGTAGAAGTCAAAAGTGACTTAAATTCACCCCTTGATATGTGTATAAATTTAAAATCACAAATTTATTGCAGGTTTTTCTTTTGTTGACATGTGGATACATTTTTTGGACCCCTCTCTCTGTGTGTGTGTGTGTGTGTGTGTATTAGGTAGATAGATAGATAGATAGATAGATAGATAGATAGATAGATAGATAGATAGATAGATAGATAGATAGATAGATACTTTATTAATCCCAAGGGGAAATTCACATACTCCAGCAGCAGCATACTGATAAAAAAACTATTAAATTAAAAAGTGATAAAAATGCAGGTACAACAGACAATAACTTTGTATAATATTTACGTTTACCCCCCGGGTGGAATTGAAGAGTCACATAGTGTGGGGGAGAAACAATCTCCTCAGTCTGTCAGTGGAGCAGGACAGTGACAAAAGTCTGTCACTGAAGCTACTCCTCTGTCTGGAGATGACACTGTTCAGTGGATGCAGTGGATTCTTCATGATTGACAGGAGTTTGCTTAGCACCCGTCGCTCTGCCAAAGATGTTAAACTGTCCAACTTTACTCCTACAATGGAGCCTGCCTTCCTCACCAGTTTGTCCAGGCGTGAGGTGTCTTTCATCTTTATGCTGCCTCCCCACCACACCACCGCGTAGAAGAGGGCACTCGCCACAACCATCTGATAGAACATCTGCAGCATCTTATTGCATATGTTGAAGGACGCCAGTCTTCTAAGGAAGTATAGTTGGATCTGCCCTCTCTTGCACAGAGCATCAGTATTGGCAGTCCAGTCCAATTTATCATCCAGCTGCAATCCCAGATATTTATAGTTCTATATTATATACTGTGCTATGAAAAGAACTGGGATTCTCCATCTGACCCAGAAGTGCTGGCCAGCCACGTGCCAGGTGTGGAGGAGAGATTTGATTTATAATTACTTGTTACTGGCGTTTTCCTGCCTGTTTATTGGTGGCAGTGGTGCTTGAAGGGCACTATTTAATAGAAGAACATATACAACTTCTTGGTGTTTTAACTTATGTCCAGCATCCATCTGTTGAAGTTAAGGGGGGCAAGAGTGACCCTTAGCATCCGCTTCTTACAATATACACACACACACACACACACACACACACATATATATATATATATATATATATATATATATATATATATATATATATATATATTCAATAAATACAGTGCTTCTTTAAATATTGTTTATTTCACATCTAGATAAATAGTTGTCTTGATTTATATTTGCATCAGCTCCACAGAATCTGATTGGGGAACTAGGGAAATGTTTATTAGTAGCTTAATTTCCATTCCTAAAGGCAGTTATGCTGGGCATTGATTGGTTGGTAAGGCAGAAAAGGAAGGGGCAAAATCTGTAAAGAAGAAAGAGTGGGTGGCTTTGGGCATGAGGAGGAGGCATGTCAGTGTGAAGACATGGCGTGTTGGTCACTGTTTTCTGAGTGGAGGATGAATGTAAAAGAACAAGTAAAATAATAGTAAAAAGTGAATAAGGAAAAAACAGGCAACAGACGCAGAACTTAAGCAGAATGTGGTAGTTTGTCTGTTAATCTGCATCCAGCCCTACAAGCAGGTCCTCCAATTTACAGAAGACTTGGGGGTTTCTAGTAGGACTGGCACTCCAGCCACTGTAAAAACCTCTCGCTGTTCCATTTGAATTAGTGTGGTCCTGAGGTGTCACCAGCCACACTCGGATCCTGAGATGGTGTGGTGGGTGGGATGGTTTAACGTGCTGTTTCAGTTCATGCTCCTAACCTCTTTCTTCTCGCTTTTTAAAGTGTTGTTCTTCGTTTATGCCAACTATAACGTAAGCTGTGAATACAAACTCACTATACATAGAGGAGTAAATCAGCATAGTACAGTAGTTTCGTAATTTTATCCAGACTTGTATAATGTGAAAAATATTTTTTGAACAATACAAAATATAACTAAGCAAAGATTAGCACCACAACATGTAGTGTGAAAACAGAATATGCGTAGACAGGCTTGCATGTTTTATTTTCTTTTTTTCATGCTATACAGGACAAAGAGCTAGTTGGTGGTTTCACTGTTGAAGAGATTAATGCTTTCTTTCCTGTTGTAAATTATTATGAAACAATTCAGTTCCTGGCCTTTCCTTTTCGAGGACACATGTTCTACCTCACGTCTCCACTGCTCCAGGAAATCGGTCCACCACACCCCCAGCCCTGCCTCCACTGCCTGCAAAATTGTGAGCAACTATTTTCTTGATATGGCGGCAAAGCTGTACAGAAATGTCAGTTGACGTTGCTATTTCCAGCTTGCCTTGAGTTTGTGACTTGATTTGTGTATATGGATAGTTTAGGTATCAAAAGGAAAATAGCACTATTGTCCTTTTAGACCATAATGGTTAATTATACTTATGGTAAATATAATACAAACTGCAATTCTTCTTTTGACTGTTTTAGTCTTGATTTTACAGCAACTAAATTTCATATCTTTTTCACATCTGTTTGTCTTATCTTTATAATATACACACACAGACTCAATATGAGTTTTTATACTAAATGTTGTAGGTCAGCTGCACTTTGAGACTGTTATCCTGTGTACAAATGATGATCATTTCACTCGGATAGCAGAAGTCTGACAGCTGGTGCATCACATACTGAAAGATAATAAATCTTAAAAAATTAAAGATACGCATAAAAAAATAAAAATAAAATAAAAGATACACATACTAAAAGAAAATGCAGATCCGTGTGCTCAGACATGTAGGAAGTGTTATGGGGATGCAAGTTCTTACCTTCTCTGAGGCTGAGGGCTTTGGCCGCAGGAGAATCTTTCAGCACTTCCTTAACGAAAATGCCTTGTGCTCCTCCTCCTGATACACTGAAACCACGGGCTCCAGCCTCAGCTTCTGTCTCCACCACCACTTCCATGAGTTCAGACTTTTTTAGGGTCTCCTAAAACATGAAGAAATAATATATCATGCTAATTGATGGTTTTCACTGGAGTACAGCTTCAAATTGACTTTAATAGGGAAACCTGCAAGCTGACATTTTCTATTTAAGAGTCGAAATTTCTATACAGACTAGCTGCAAGTGGTCTTCAGGACATAAACAACCTGAAGGCTCTCTAGCACATGGGCGTCAAACTCCATTCCTGGAGGGCCGCAGTGGCTGCAGGTTTTCATTCTAACCATCCTCTTCATTAGTGACCAGTTTTTGCTGTTGATTAACTTCTTTTGCCTTAGTTTTAATTAAGTTGACTCAGGCTCATTAGTTGACTCAGGCCCTCTTTTTTAAATGAGCAGCCAAACAATAATGACCAGCTCACCTGTGCCCATCACACGATACCTGAAAATAAAGAAAGGTGAAGGTCTCGGTAAGGTTGATCTCTTAGGTCACCAAAACATTTTAATGAACAGAAAATCAACAGTTTTGGAAAAGTCTGCTGTGGCAGAATGAAAGCAGCAACAGGCCATGGAATTAAATAACAGGAGTAATGAACAGCAAGAATCGACTTCTCATGAAGAGATTGGTTGGAGTTTGAAATCCCAGTTTAGATGGTCATCCGCCGTCTCGTTTCACGTCTCATTTCTGTTTGGCTGTCATTTGACGAAGAAACAAATCAATTCAGAGGACTGAATCCTTCAAAACAGGGCTATTAAAATGAAGGGAAAAGGAGTCAATTAGCAGTGAAAACTGGTCACTAATGAAGAAGATGGTTAGAATGAAAACCTGTAGCCACTACGGCCCTCCAGGCCTGGAGTTTGACACCCCTGCTCTAGCAGTTTTAGTATACTGGTGAACTTGTAGATGTATCAGCTAAGTGGGCAGAGACAGGCCTTGTTTTGTTCAAGATGGACGTGTAGTCGAGTGCTGCTGTGGCGCAAACTGAGCAGGACAGGCTGTAACCTGGCTCAGGCAAACATATGGCAGCTTGTTTTATGAACATACAATGTGTATGAACCACAAAGCTGAGTTTGTCTGCTAGGGTTGAATGAGAAATGAGGTTCATGTAAGCACTGAAAAAATGTAAAAATGCAGGCATGCGCCATCTCACCAAGTGCAAGTCACACTTGTAGAAATTTCTACATCTTCCATAAAATTCACACCAACTCCAGTGGCTGTGGTTGAGCGTGAACAGAGTGGACTGCTCCACACACACACACACACATAGACATGTACAGATCACACACACACACATACATGTATTTCATAGTCAGAAGTGAGGTGCATGCAAGCTCCAAAAAATGTTAAAGTGCACACATGCGCCATCTAGTGGCTGTGGTTGAGCGTGAGCAGAGCGGACTGCTCCACACACACAAATGCACACACAGAAAGGTCTATCATTTATGTATGCCTAATTATCTTTAGTCTACACTTGCATATTTCATTTACAGCACACACCAAAAAAAAAAAAGACTGACTAGAAGCAGGCAGTGTGGAAAAGTAGATAAGTAGAGTAGGAGCTTTGGACCTCAAATCTTAAAGTGAGCAGCTTAACATTTATTTTTCTTAATTTGGTATGTCTTCAGTTTTTGAAAATGACTGAAAAGCATCAATTGCCTTCATAAGACTTCCCTCACCGAGTGTAGTGGCTGTTTCCTTAACCTTAATTCCTCATATTGTAATTTTTATGTATTTTAAAATAAAGACATAGCAGCACTAGAAAAAGTCCAGAGAAGAGCAACTAAGCTGATTCCAGGGCTACAGGGAATGAATTATGAAAAAAAGAGTAAAATAGCTGAGCTTTTTCAGTATAAGCAAAAGAAAATTAAGAGGAGACCTGACTGAAGAGTTTACAATTATGAAAGGAATTAGTCTTGCGGATCGAGACTGTTATTTTAAAATGAGTTCATCAAGAACACCAAGACACAGTTGAAAACTTGTTAAGGGTACATTTCACACAAGCAATAAGATGTTTTTCTTCACCCAGAGAACCAAAGACACTTGGTATAAGTTACCAAGTAGTGTGGTAGACAGTAGGACTTTAGGGACTTTCAAAACTCGACTTGATGTTATTGTGCAAGAATTAAGTGTATAGGACTGGCAAGCTTTGTTGGGTTGCACGGCTTGTTATCGTCTAAATTTTTCTAATGTTTCTATTATTATTGACATCTCGGGGGCACTTAGACTATTCATTTAATGGAATGTGTGATGGGACTTTACCTAAGTTAGGATAATCCCTTTAACGTTCTGTAAAATAAACTAGAACAATGCACATACTGATTGTGTGATACCTTTATATTTGTATTCACTCACCCACATTTTTTGATAATGTGGTGGAGGATCTCCCTGGCTTTCTTAATGACCCAGAAGTACTTCCAACTGGCCACATCACATCACATCACCAGTAGTGCTCCTGAGTCAAGCATAAAAGGAGCCCACTTCCATAGCTTGACGAGTCAGAGATGGGAGGAAGGAAGGCAACACTCATCTTGGAGCAGTAATAGTGTGTGGAGAGATGGGAGAAGAGCAGAGTTTATTGTTATACAAGGTATTTGATTTGGACAGTTTTGTGCTTTTTTGTTAAGAGTTTTGGACTCAGTAACAGCCCTTAGCTATTACGAGATCTATATATTATATATATATATTGTGAATTTTCCCTTGGGATTAATAAAGTATCTATCTATCTATTAGTGCATGGATTTATTCATTTTTTTTAAACTTTGTATGTACCCAATAAAGCAGGTGGTTTCCACCATTCTACCTTAGAGTAAGAAAGTGCTCCTTTCTTTTTAATTATACAAGCTTCTCACAGTTGTCATTGTATAGCCAGTTCATAGTCATTTTTGAAAAATCATTTTTGGAGGAAGATGAAAAAACACCAGCTCAAGTTGGTTTCCTTTGAAAAGCAAGAGAAGATGGAAAAGTCTTTGGAATTAAGTCATTACAGAGCTTAGAGACCAAATGTGGAAAGTGTTCCCACCTGGATCACAGTGATCTCCGCTGGCATGGCCATGTCTTGTCTCGACAGCTGTGTCCTTTCTGCAGTGAAGCTTCTTTTAAGACTCAAGACGTGTTTCAGTTCCGCATGCAGTCTCTCCTTCTGCACCTGTACGTTTAATGCAATAAACAAGGGAATTGACATACTGTACGTGTCACTCTGCCACATCAAGAAGCTCAAATGTCATCTAACTGATGGCATTACAGCTCCACTTTATAGTTCCCCCTTTATAGTTTAAATTGTCTCAAAGGGAAGGCATGGAAAAAACTCACCACTCGCTCTGGACTCTCCTCTTCCTCTGCAGCTGCAAGGTAATGCAGGTGATGAGGAGATGATACCAAAGGTCTATCTGAGTGAGCAGATGACTGCTGGCCTTTTCTGTTCTCAGTCTGCAAAACAAACCCACAAAGGAAATTGAACTTAGGAGTAGGTTAAATCGGGGACATACGTCAGCAAAAATAGCAGATAGAAGAAACAGTGAACCCAAGAAAGGGAGATAAACATCTGACAAGTGAACTGCCATTCAGAGACCATATTATTCCTAGTGAAATGCCATAAACATCAAAAGGTCTAGCTGAAGTCAACGGCACTAAGGGAGTCAATGAGAGTGACAATTCCTCATTGTGGTATACAGTGGATGGACAAACAAATTAAACACTTATCAATATACACTGCTCAAAAAATTTAAGGGATGGCATAAATCACACATTGAATCTCGATGAACAAAATATTCAAGTGGAAAATCTTTATTGAACAATACTGTGTAATTTGTCGAGAACAAAATGATGCAACAATGGTCAATGGAAACCAAAATCACCAACCCATTGAGGGGCTGAGTTCAACAGCACACTGAAAATCAAAGGCAAAAATTAAAATCACAGGCTGTGACGATGGAGGTTCCACTTTACGCTCCCACCGGGCTTCTGGGGAGTTCTCAAAACTGACACCATAGGTAATGTAACTGGATGAGCTGAGCAGTGAAGACATCACGAAGAAAGGGGATGATGCAAAAAGTGCAAGAGTGTTTTTATTTTAAAAAAAATCGAAACAAAGTGTTCAAATAAATAGTGCAGTGCCTCAAATGATATTGAATAAATAAATAATCCATGAAAAAGGTAAAAATCCCAGGCGTTAAAACAAGGCTAAAACATGATTGAAATCCTTTTAATGACATTGGGGTCACACCAGCCAAGCTCTGCTCCTTCCCAGTCTCTCCAGCTCACCCAAGGTCTATTCAGTGGGAGAGACTTCAGGAGAGACGGTTGTCCTTCCGTCCTCCTCCCGTCTTCCTTCTCATACTCTAAGTCGGGTGGACTTTTCCCCGATTGTACCAACTCTAATTAAAAGCCTCAGTGGGAGCGATCCTGTCCCATGAGCATCGATCACTCGCTCAATCTGGGACCTCGGACTGTGCTGACCTCTCTCTTTTACAGCAGGCTGGCTCATCCAGTCTTTCTCCAATGCTGCTCTCTTGCTCCTCACCTCTTCCTTTCCTTTACCATTCTTTTTTTCTTTTTCTCCCCCTTCCGCCTCGCGCTTCTATTTATTATGGGGTCGTGGCTCAGGTGTGGCGAATAGCAGCTCCCGGCTTCAATTACGGATGCAGACGATTCCTCACCTGTGCACATAAGCAAGGAAACGCTTGCCTCACGTAGCGTCCAGGAACCCCTCTGGCCACACTACCACACCCCATCTTTAAGCTGCGAGTGCATGGTTATTTATTTAAAAACTGGGCTTTCATTTGAGCCGTGGACCTGCTATATCCCACAGGCTGATCCAAGTTACTTGAGTTTCATCACGGCACATCATAACGTTACTCAGTCTTATATATCGGAATGTCTGACACCCTATATTCCAAATCGTAACCTTAGATCCTCAAATGAGTGTCTGCTCAGAACTCCAAGAGCTAAACTTAAAAGAAGTGGTAAGGCGGCCTTCTGCTGTTATGCACCTAAAATCTGGAATATCCTGTCAATTGGAATTCGGTAGGCTAATACAGTGGAGCACTTTAAAAAACTGCTAAAAACACATTACTTTAACATGGCTTTCTCATAGCTTCATTTTAGTTTAATTCTGATACTCTATATATTTAATTTATTATCATAACTATTCATGGTGGCTCTAAAATCTGTGTTAACCCCTACTCTCTCTTCTGTTTCTTTTCCCAGTTTTCTGTGGTGGCGATCTGCGCCACCACCACCTAATCAAAGCACCATGATGTTCCTACATTGATGGATTAAAAGCCGGAAGTCTACATGACCATCACTATCAAGTCCTTCCATGAGAACCCTAAATACAAAAAGCACTGTTTTCATTTATGTTAGGTAGAATGCCCAGAGAGGGCTGGGTGGTCTCGTGACCTCAGAACCCCTGCAGATTTTATTTTTTTCTCTCCAGCCGTCTAGAGTTTTTTTTTTTGGTTGTTTTTTCTGTCCTCCATGGCCATCGGACCTTACTCATATTCTATGTTAATTAGTGTTGTCTTATTTTAAGTCTTACTTTGTCCTTTTTTTCTCTTTTCTTCATTATATAAAGTACTTTGAGCTACATTATTTGTATTAAAATGTGCTATATAAATAAATGTTGTTGTTGTGTTTATGGCCCCCAAGTTCCTGCATGCAATGCTGAAAACATCTTGGCATGCTGTTGATGAGAAGGTTGGATGGTGTCCTGGGGGATCTCCTCCCAGACCTGAATCAGGGCCTCAGTGAGCTCCTGGGCAGTTCATGGTACTACTTGGCTGCATTGCATGCATGGATTCATAAGAGGTTCTCAATTGGATTCAGGTCTGGGGAACATGCAAGCCAGTCAATGGCATTAGGGTCTTTGTCATCCACGGACTGCCTACACACTCTGGTCACGTGATGCCCGGCATTGTCCTGCACCAGGAGGAACCCACTGCACCAGTGTAAGGTCTGACATTGGCTCTACATAACAGTAGTCACATGGAGGTTTGTGTAACCCTTCAAGTTATGCGCTTCCCAGACCAATACAGACCCACCGCCAAACTGGTCATGCTGGATGATGTTGCAGACTGTATAACGTCCACTATGGTGTCCCTAGACTTCTTCATGTCTGTCACATGTGCTCAGTATGAATTTGCTCTCATCTGTGAAGACAATGGGATACCAATGGTGAAACTGTCAGTTGTGGCATTCTCTGGTGAATGCCAATCGAGCTGCACGGTGATGGGCTGTGAGCACAGGTCCCACTAGAGGCTCTCATGCCACTCTCTTGGAGTCTATTTCTGACAGTTTTGTCAGAAACATGCACACCAGTAGTTAGATGGAGGTCATTTTGTAGGTCTCTGGCAGTGCTCCTCCTGTTCCTCCTCACACAAACCAGCTCTCCTTGTGTAATGACACATCTCCTGGTATCTACTCCATGCTCTTGAGACTGTTCTTGGAGACACAGCAAACTTAGCGACGGCACATATGGATATGCCATCCTGGAGGAGATAAGACTACCTGTGTCACCTGAATTGTCTGCAGGTACCACCCCATGCTACCAGTAGTAACAAGGACACTAGCAAAATGCAGAACTAGAGAAAATCAGTCATGAAGGATAAGAAGAGATCAATTGTGTGTGGCCACCACCTGCAAAACCATTCCCTATCTGTGGGTTGTCTTGCTGTTGCCCCTCCAGTGCACCTGTTGTCACTTTCATTTGTACCAAAGCAGGTGAAGTTGATTCACAATTGCTTAGGCTTCCTAACTAGACAGACTGGTATTTATGAAGCTTACCTGGCTTTGTGCTAAACTATGATGATTAAGTGCTCCCTTAATATTTTTAGTAGTATATTAATATCAAAGACTAACAATGAGTAGAACCATCCTTTGTCTTCAGAAAAGCTTCAATTCTTCATTTAATGCTGTCACAAAAGTCTTGAACTGTTGTATGGGTGGTGAGATATTGCACCTTTCTTTAAGATGAAAAGCTTTGGTTCTTTGTTGTGATGAAAGGTGAACTATCACCCCAATCTGAAGTCATGTGGTCTGGAGTAGGTTTTCTTTCTCTGGATTTGGCACCACTCATACTACCATCTTTTCTCACCAATCTCCCCGTTCCTGTCACTGAGAAGCACCCCCACAGCATTATGCTGGCACCATCATGCTTCACTGTAGGGATGTTACTAAGAAGGCGATGAGCAGTGCCTGGTCTTCACCTGGCATAGTTTTTGGAGTTCAGCCCAAAGAGTTCAATTTTTGTCTTATCTGCCCAAAGCAAACTCCAAGCAGGCTATCACGCATGTTTTACTCAAGAGTGGCTTCCATCTAGCCACTCTGTCATAAATGCCTGATTAATGAAGTGCTGCTGAGATGGTAATTCTTCTAAGAGGTTCTCTCATCTCAGCAGCAGACTTCTATAGCTCTGTTACAGTGACCATTTGGTTCTTGGTCACCTTGTTGACTGAGGCCCTTCTTGCCTAGTTACTCAGTTTGTCCAAATGGTCAAATTCCAGAGAAGTCCTCCTGATGGTTCCAAACATCTTCTGTTTTACGATTACTGAAGTCACTGTGCTCCTGGAAACACTAAAAGCTATGGAAATGATTTTATCCCCTTTGCCCAGCCTTTGTCTCATCACAATTTGATCACAAAGGTCTACAGACAGTTCTTTGGTTATCATGACTTGATTCCTGTCGTTATATGCAGTATGACTTGTGGACTTTGTATACACAGGGTTACTCCATTCTCAATGGCTAGCATGAAGTGAGTGAATTGTCCATGTCAGTGTGTGAGTTTTTAAATAAAAACAGTGTGCTCAGACTGAGGTTGGGGGGTGCAGTCATGCTCAGTAGCAGGGTTGAGTGACCCTGAGGTGCTGATGAGGAGATTGGCTGGAAATGCATGCACATACAGACACGTGCAGCTCAGTGTTGTAGCTAGGGGCGGGCGGAGTATGCGGTACGCCCCGGGGAGCATTACTTTTTCATGAATGAAAAAAGTAAAATTCTCTCATTTTTATCCATAAATGCTTCAAAAATAATTTTCAGACTGTACTTCTGTGACGGCATCAGACACAGTAGTTGAAAATTATGAGACAATAACAAAAATAAACATAAAGATTACACTGATAATTTTTTGGAAGATAAACAACTTATTTGCAATTTATATTTTCGTTATCAATCCGAATGCATTCTTCTTGCTCTGCGCAGAAAACATCCCCAAATATCACTTGTACACTACACTAGTTCTGATTTTCGCAGTGTAATTATATTAAACTAATAATTAGAACATGGCTTATCAGTGAGTCTATTCTATATTCTTGTCTAGTTGATGCTAAGAAATAATTATGTGTTCAAAATTATTGTTATTTCTCTATATATGAATAAATCTATGCAAAATGTATCTTAATTTTTCTCTATACGTCATTTTAGTTTTCTATTTGAATAGGTTAACATATTCAGATATGTTGGAGGGCAGCAAATTGAAGCCCCGCCCCGCCCCACCTTGAGCAGGACGAACTCGAGCTACGCCACTGGTGCAGCTCATCCAGTTTCCTTATTAGCGCTGGAGGAATTGTAATTATGCTGCTAACACCTGGTGAAGTATAAAGGTGCCTGAGTAGGAAGATCAGTAAAGGAAAGAGTTCAGAGGTTAAATTGGAGGAAAGAAAAAAGCTAGAGGCAGGTGGTCAGGAAGTGGCCCCAGGTGGAGCAAGCGGACAGCTCTCATGAGGTGGGGTCACTCCTGCTAAGCACCCAAGGAGCAGCAGCGACCAACCCCTCCAAGCGACTACTGCAGAACACTGGGGGATGACAGCTGGAAAAGAGAGCAGGGCTTACAGGGATGTCTGCTGAATCTTGAAGGACGGTGAGCAGGAACACAAGCCAAAGAGAAGGATGACTGCACTTGTCTTTGAATTTCTGCCCTTGCTGATAAGGCCTTGAAAGGCTAAGCAGAGGAGACGTTGGTTTGAATGGATGCATCGTGGCTCATGATGCTTTTCATGGACAGATCTCGACTCTGTCTTAACCTTGGCTTTTTAACCTATTTATAGGATTACTTATTTATTGAATTTTAACCTCCACCAAACACTGTTTTTATTATGAATTAATTATTGACAAATTTATTTGAAGAAGCACTGAACTTTACTTGATTTTGGAACACTTTGCTGCAACAACCAAAGCACTAAGCATGTTTGCACCATCTCTTGCTATGTATGCTCATTGCCCAGTCCATACCCAGTTTTTGTCTATTGATGTCACAAGTCAAAGAGGAGTAATGCCAGCTGTAGGCAACCCGGGCATCACAATCACCATAATGAAGTTCAAATGGAAACTGTGAAATTCAATTGCAATGACTTGTTAGATCCACTCGAGTTATCTTACACCTGGTGTGCACAAAGGATATTCTATTCCAAGCACCAACTACGAGGAAATTGGATAGTTTTTTTTAGAGAAAATAAATTTTATTGTGAGTTCTGCTCAATAACAAAATGCAAATTAGTGTATTAAAATATGCCATGCAATAAGGAGACCAGCCACCCTAAAAAATGTCACACTGTTCCAGTGTGGTGCTGAGGTGTCACCCACTACACTCTAGGTGGGTTGCCGTGTGGTGGTTGTGGTAGCATGCTATCAGTTCCTGGTCCCAACCAAAGGAGACCAGGGTTCATGTTCCCTGCTTGAAGTTTTGCGTGTTCTCCCCGTATCTTGTGAGTTTTCTCCGGGTGCTCTGGTTTTCTCCCACGGTCCAAGCAGGTAAGGGAATTGGCAATCTTAAATTGGCCTTAGTGTGTAGTTTGTGTGTGTGTGTTTGTCCTGTGATGGACTGGCGCCCTGTCTATGGTTTGTTCCTGTCTTGCACCTTATGATAGCTGGGATAGGCTCCAGCAGACCCCTGTGACCCTATTCAGGACTAAGTGGGTCTGAAAATTAATATAGCAACCTTTATTTTACATTGGTGTCAGGAAAAAAAAATAACTGTCTTCACTGTGCCAGTTATTGTGTTAAATTAATCACAAAAATATGAGAAAAAAACAACGTAAAACTGGATGTACAGTATAAGATGCAAGTCCAGAAGAGTCCTGAAAACTTTTAAAGAGCCTGGCTAGTATCGTGGTCTCAAGCACCTTCAGGTGATACTGAAGTAACTGCTGTTGCCGAGAAATAACAATGAAGAGGCAGGACATAACAGCTGTGTCCATGAACAATCCAAAAAGGGGTTGGCAGGCTGTCTCACTCAACCAATGACACTGGCACTAGGGGTACTGGTACTACTGGTGGACAAGCTGAATCACATCACATGCAATTTGTGTAAAATAATGTTTGTCCCATTTTATTCATGAAAGGCACAATGGATAGAGATTAATTTATAAACTAATAACTCATCAGAAGCAGTAATCAATAGGTAGACATATTGTAGATTTCAACAGAATAAATCCAGCTGAAGTGCAACAGGGTGATTTCAACCTACCACTGACTTTGAGTCCTTAAAGTGAACACGGTCTTCCTCCGAGTCTGGATATGAGCCTAGAAGAACAAGGAGCAAGAAAAGCCATTAACTCAAAGCTGCTGCACATACTACATACAGTATATACACTCACTGAACAACTCATTAGGAACACCTGTCCACCTGCTTATCCATGCAACTATCAAATCAGCCAATCACGTGGCAGCAGTGCACTGTCAAAAAATAAAAAGTCATAGAGATTCAGGTCAGAAGGTTCAGTTAGCGTTCATATCAAACACCAGAATGGAGAAGAAACGTCATCCACGAGATTTCAATCATAGTATGATTATTAGTGCCAGATGGGCTGCTTTGAATAATTATGTAACTGATGATCTCTTGGGATTTTTTACACACAACAGTCTCTAGAGTTTACCAGAATGGTGCAAAACATCCAGTGAGCAGCAGTTCTATGGACAGTCATTCCTTGCTGATGAAAGAGGTCAGATTGGTTAAAGCTGACAGACAGGCAACGGTAACTGAGATAGCCACTTTGTACAACTGTGGTAAGCAGAAACACATCTCAGAAGTCACAACATGTCAAATCTTGAGGCAGATGAACAAAAAGATGAGGCTGCAGAAAACCAGACAGCTGAAAACTGGAAGAACATAGTCTGGTGTGATGAATCTCGATCTTACAATAAGGATATTGAGCACTAGACAGGCCCTGGAGAAGCAGTACTAGTCTCAATAAAGAACTATGAGGCCTGAGCTATGAGAAAAGGAACTGAATACTTTCAACCTAAGCAATGGAGCAGCCTTACTGGCCTTTTCTTTACTAGGAGAGCAGTCACCCCAGTGCTTTGGTAGTAGACATGTAACTTAAGGGTCTACTCTGTGAAATACAGACCTTCCCATCGTACTTGTATGTAATCATGAAGTTGTGTAAGGAAGTAACTCATTCACATTGCAAACCTTGGCTGTAGCTGAGAAAACTATGCCAGTGATATACACTCAATGAACAAATTCGCAAGGTCACCATCCTAACACTGGGTAGGCCCTGCTCTTGCTCTTATGTCAGCCTCAATTCTTCAAAGTATGGATTCCACAAGAGGCTGGAGACGTTCCTTTGAGATTCTGGCCCATGTCGACCCGATTGCCTCATCCACTTTCTGCACATCCATGCAGTGAATCTCACATCCTGCCACATCCCAAAGGTGTTCCATTGGTTTCAGATCTGGGAAGGCCACTGAAGAACACTGAACTCATTGTTATGCTCACGAAGCCAGTCTAAGATGACTTTTGGTCTGTGACATGGTGCTTATCATTCTGAAGCTGTGACATGTTTGTGAAGGAATAACTTTGACTTTTCCTTTAAGTTGATATGAACCCCTCCAATGGGGATTCTGTGACTAATGGTTTGAATAACTGTTTTTTCGAGCAAATTTTAAGACAGAGCACTCACTCCCCTGCCAGCAATGCATCAGAACACACGTGGACCCTGAAGTACCACTCTCCATCACACTGGATCTTTGAATAACAAATATTTGAAAGGAGCCAATCCACCTTTTCTTTTTAGCACATGGAAACAACGTTCAAAAACCTGGGGTGATGGAAGTAATCCAGAATTTAATGGGAATAGGGAAGGAAGAAAAGAAAGACATTACACTTGGAAAATGAAGAAAAGAAAGTAGCACTCATTGAGCTGAAGGCAAATACCAAATAGCACTGAAGGAATGTCAGAGTTGGTGGAAAGAAGAATGTGCTAATTAATCCAAATGCTTGAGGTATACAAAGCACTACAGATTAAATCTGGACAGAAATACAAATCTTGCCAAGGCAATCAGACGACATGACATGAAAATAACCACTTACTGTATACGGATTATTTATATGACAAATGGCCACCCACCCAGCCCCTTTCTCAAACCTGCTTATCCAATATGGAGTAACACTGAGAGAAGGCCTGCTTAGCAGCTCTGTGCCCCAAACTAACAGCCAACTAAGAGTGGAATGTCACTGAATGGCACATTTACAGTGCCTTTAAAAAGTATTCACCCCAAGGAAGTTTACACATTTAATTGTTATACAACATGGATTGAATTTGGCTTTTTGACACTGGCCAACAGAAGTGAAAACAGATCTCTCCAAACTGGTCTAAGTTCTTTCCAAATTTTGTTTAACAACCACCCTAACCCGACACAGACCGACGGGACACAAGTTTCTTTATTTACAGGTGGGGAAGCGCTTTCTACTCCCCCCAAAAGGTCACAATGCTCAGAGGACTTCTCCACTCTTTCTCACCTTCCTCCACTCCTCCTCCTGGCAAGCTTCATCCACCACCTCATCCACTCTGGCTCCCCAAATGGAGTGAGGTGGCTCCATTTAAGCTGGTCCTGGGAGTGTTCCAGGTGGCTCTGCAGCTCCTCCTGGTGGCCCCAATGGAACCCAACAGGGCTGTGCCAAACTCCAACTCCCAGCATATCCTGCGGGAATCCATGGTGCCACAGCCGCCCAGGAAGGCTACCCTCTAGCGTCCCGGGGAAGGTAATGCTCTGCCGATGCTCTCTCCCCTGGTCATTCCGGCCAGGTAAGCCATGGCCACCCATCACAATATAAAACACAAAATAACTGACCTTATAAATATCCATCCATCCATCCATTTTCTAACCCGCTGAATCTGAATACAGGGTCACGGGGGTCTGCTGGAGCCAATCCCAACCAACACAGGGCACAAGGCAGGAACCAATCCCGGGCAGGGTGCCAACCCACCGCAGGACACACACAAACACACCCACACACCAAGCACACACTAGGGCCAATTTAGAATCGCCAATCCACCTAACCTGCATGTCTTTGGATTGTGGGAGGAAACCGGAGCGCCCGGAGGAAACCCACGCAGACACGGGAGAACATGCAAACTCCACGCAGGGAGGACCCGGGAAGCGAACCCAGGTCTCCTAACTGCGAGGCAGCAGCGCTACCACTGTGCCACCGTGCCGCCCTCCTTATAAATATTCACCCCTTTAATATGACACTCCAAAGTGATGTAGCCAAATGGTGTTAGAATTAGCTACACCCCTTACTATGACACAACTAAACTATCACTGGGGCAGCCAATTGGTGTTAAACGTCCCAGAATTAGTTCAGTGGGGTTTCACTTGAATGTGAAAGGTCCGACTTGTGGTGTGTCAGTATGGTGGTCTAACAAACAATATAAAGGCAGAATAACATAACAAACCAACTTCATGAAAAAATGATTGAAAAGCACAAGTCAGGGGATGGAGACAAGAAAATATCCAGGCATAAGGAAATGGAAGGAGTAGGCAGAGCTAGAAAGATGTCTACAGCAGATTGTCCACAAAAATTGAGTTGCCGCGCAAGAAGACGACGAGGGAAGGAGGTCACCAAGGGACCTTTGAGAGATTGGAGAAACTGTGCAGACAACCAACAACTGTTGCCCAAGTACTTCACCAGTCACAGCGTTATGGGTGAGTAACAAAGACAAAGCTGATGTTATGAAAAAAAAAAAAAAAAGATGGCAGAAGGCACACTCGAGACTCTGAAGTTAGCTGGAAGAAAGTTCTCTCATCTGATGAGACCAAAATGGAGGTTTTTGGCCATCAGGCTAAATTCCATGTTTGAATGATGTCCTTTATTCCCACCACGAAGCATGGAGGTGGCAGAACCATGATGTGGGGATGCTTTTCTGCAGCAGGCCCTGGAAGACTTGTGAGAGTAAAATGAGTGAAGCAAAATAAGGGAAATCCCGAAGGAAAACCTGATGCAGACTGCAAGAAACCTATGCTTTGGGAGCAGATTTGTTTTCCAGCAAGACAAAGACCCTAAGCATAAAGCCAAAGCTACAGAGGAATGGCTTCAAAACAACAAAGTGAATGTCCTGCCCTGGCCGAGTCGGAGTCCAGGTCTCAACCCAGCTGAGAATTTGTGTCTTGACAAAGCCTGCTCACTAACACTCTCTGAGCAACCTGACAGAGCTTGAGCAACTGTGCCAAGAAGAATGGGAAAAAGTACAGTGTGGAGATGTGCAGAGCTGATCGAGAGAGAGACGTGAACACACAGAGTCGAGGCTGTCATGGCTGACTGACTTGAATACTTACTTGACTTATATTTATAATTCATGCACACACATCATGGCTGCCACATGTTCCCAGTGTTCGGTGTCCTCTGAACACGTCTTCAGAAATTAACATGACGCCTGTACAAGTTGCAGTACCAGCAAAAAAAATCGGAGAGCACATCGTGATCACGCCAGAACGTGACGTCAGAGTCTCTGTTTACTATCGATATGTGACTGCAAGTCGCTTTGCAGATGGATCGATGTGTGCGCTTCTATGTTTGATGAATGGTTCAATGAGGTGGAGCAAAATTCTGACATACAAATGCAATCAAGGTGCTTTTCAAGCTTCACATATTCCCCATCATAATGATCCGATACATTTTAAAGGTCTCAAATACCATCTTCTGTGCCATCTTTCTTTTTTTTAACAGCATCAGATAACACAGCAGCCTATTTGAGCCACAGAGAAAAAAAAAATTAAGAACACAGTGTAAAGGTCTTTTTTGTGATTAAAGTGGAAATTTCGACTTTAAATGTCCACGTTAATCTTGTAGTTTATTTTGTCATTAAAGTAGAACATCGTAAACGTTGTCTTAAAACCGATCCACTTGTTACTCACCACGTGCTTCTGGGGCTTGCTCCTGAACTTAGAGCAGCAGTCGCCACACTGAGCGCATTACATTTATGACATTCCAACTCTCTGCACATTTAGAACCCTTAGATGTATACTTGATATCACTTTCGTATGTATGTTACATTTTACAAATAAGTCATTAAATTTAAACACTGAATAATGTTAATAATTACACGCGGTGGCGGAGTGGTTGCGCTCCTGTCTTGCAGAGAGTCACATCCCTGGTGTCCCCTGCCTGGAGTTTCCATGTTTTCCTGGTGGGTTTCCGCAGTGTGCTCCGATTTCCTTCCAAAGACAAAGAAATGAAGTCTGGGGATTTAGTGATGCTAAAATGACACTAGTGTGTGTGTGTTTGCTTGTTTGCACCTTGCGATGAGCTGATGCCCCGTCCAGGGACTGTTTTAGTGTCATGTCTGATGCTTGCTGGAATGGGTAGATCCCTGGATTCATGGATGTTATCATTAAAATCCATCCTTTTCAGAGATATTGTGGCAAGGTGTCCTCAAAATTTAATGGATATTTCAGGCAACTCACAACACATTGAAGCCGAATGTGTTCTCACCGTGACGGTATCTCACACTGCCACTTGTTGTAACATTCCAGATTTATATAAATTACACGCAAGTATAAACAGTACAACTTTTGTGTAGGAGTAGCATTTGCAGGCGCACATGTCCCGTGAAGCTTAAACCCAGCCTAACACTAAGCTGTGCAAGAAAGTCAAACCTAAGATGCATAACAAGTCTCATCTCCAGCAAAAATAAGGTTTAAAGTGCTTGTCAGCTAGAAAGAAAGCGCAAACCATTTGACCCTCAAAACACAATTTGGTTTGTGGAGAAGTTCTAGACAGGGCTGGTGACACCATTAAGGCAAACTAGGCATTCGCCCAGGGTGCAGATCATAAGGTAGGAAAACCCATCCACAGGGGTTAGCTACCAAACAGTCGGCTGGCGCGCTAATAAGCCTGGCCTAGGGAGCAAAATAATCTAGCAGTGGCACTGGTTACAGATTGAGAGAAATAATATCTCTAATGTATGAAAAAATAAATTTAAAAACAAGTAATTCACTAATCAAAGCACTATAAACAAACATTGTTGTTCTACAGTGAACATTAGTTACAGACTTAAGATACAATATTATACAAATATTTTTTTTTACTTTTGCAGAAGAGACAGACACAGTCAGCAGTCAGGGCCGGTGGGTTTAAATAATGCCAGCTGAGGAAAGGCACACTATTGCCACTAATCAACCAATACCCCCCCACCCCCTTTTATACCCTTACTAGGCACTTAATCCGCACTTCAGTACAATACAACAGAGTACATTCTTGGAACATTGGGCAAAATAATAAATAAATAATATTATCTTTGGAACAAATGTGAAAAAAAATGGTATTGGCTTAAAATTAAATCACAATACAAACATCCACCTTAATAAAAGGATAAGTGTCTGTTTGTGTGTCCATTTGGTTGTTATGTCTGTGTCACTCCAAAAAATGGCGTGTCACAGACATTTTTAGTAATAAAATGCATTTGTCATTCGAATACATGGGGCATCACAATCACGAACACCGTTTTTACGAATCACATACCAAATGGCATGTAGCCGACACATGCACATTGAATGTTGCACTGCAGAGATTTCAGTTTGTCTTAGATGGGTACTGTGGTACTCTGTTTCTTTGGAGAATCCTTGGGTACCACTGGCTTGACTTTGTGTAAAATGAGTGGTTGCTCATGGAGCCCTGAATGAGGCACATTACCTGCATTGTGAGGGAGTGTCAGTTACGGCACTATGGTCATGTGGGGCGATTCCCTGAGGGTGATCTGGCTGGCAGGATCCTCATTGTTGAGGACCCAAGCAGCAGGACCAAGCCAAAGCGATGGCCATGTAACACCTGGCTCCGGAAGACAGAGGGTCATTTCAGGGGGTGTGTCTGTCTGGTGGGTTGCCAACCAGGATCCTAAGCTGTTTCTTCATGTGCTGGGTGCAGCAATGTGCTGTACCACTTCATGCTCCCCAACCTGGCCTGACCTTAGATGGGTAGCACAGCTAGTAAATATAAACATGTAAATTCTTCACGTTTGCATTGCAATGGTGAAGTTGAATGCGCAATGAAACTCAAGCATTTTGCTCCTCCTGCACGCTTCTCTAAATTCTTTGACCTGGAAGCTAAAAGTCATCTGCCCTTTCTATCTAAACACACGCACTGCAAACATTAACATTGTACCTTGTGACATATGGCCAGCAGTTGATCCCGGCCAATACCCCCAAGCCGCCAGATGCAGTCCTCCCTGCGACGTGGAGATGCCCCGAATTCCAGCAGGGCATCATGGTATGTGGGGTTTTAATGTACAGCCCTGCTGGATAACGTCGGGGACGCCAGGGGATGCTGCAGGGAGGCCCAGAGACTTATATTTTCAATACAGCCCGGAAGTACGTCAAAGTTGCGAGGACGGAACAAATAAAGTACTTCCGGGCTGAAGGAAAAAGAGGAGTTTTCACTAGACCCGGAAGTTCTGAATAATCACATGGACTGATGGATCTGAAGCACTTCTGGATTTAGAGATATAAAAGGACTGTGGGAAATCCCAGCAAGTTAAGATGAGTTGGGAGGAAGAGAACAACACGTCTGGGAGTGGAGGATTATTGTGTATTGATTGATTATTGTGATTTATATGAGTATTGTGGAGTGGAGGGTGCTTTGTGCACATTATTGTACGAATAAAGTCAAGAATTGGACTTTTATCTGGTATCTGATCTGAGGGTTAAAGGGGACGACAGCACCCCATATCTGTCACAATCTGTAACTAACATGTCAATACATTCCAGAAATGAACATCATTTTACAAAATAATAACAATCAGTACAGTATATACACAATCCGATATATGAAAAATCGGAAAAATGAACACAAAAATTAGTAACTGACATTCGCCGTTTTCATGCTGAGATGCTCACAGTGTGAATTGCAGTTCTGAGACATGTGAAACGTTTAAAACGAGAATGTTTCTTACAGTTTTTTAAAGGCAGTATATACAAATTTGGCACTTAATATGTGTGCAACTGTTAACACTTAACTTTCATTTTTACTTTCTTGTATATGAAGTATAGAGAAAGTATTGTAATCGTCCAAAAATTTCATTGTCAACATTTTAGAATTCCCTGAGTCCGAAAATACAATTTTTTGAATTATGTCTCTGTGTGTGTGTGTGTGTGTGTGTTTAACTTGAGTACGCTTTCACTCAGGTCAACCAAATTTTGCATACAAGTATAAGATACAAACCGTAGATTTCTATCAACTTTTGGGCTATTTCGTTGAACTTTACCTTTTGTTCATGCAGCTGCAGAGTCTGATTTATTCAATTTTACTTTTACAATTATTGTTCAATATAATATTAATTTGATTTAATTTCTTGCTGAAGGTTCTTTAATGCACATAATATAAAAATATACTCATTGTCTTGCGGTTTAATCCTCAAATAGCCATCCCCATATCTGAGTATACGAGAAAGTCTAGGGGAGTCCATTCCCGATTTTCTTAGATTATATTTTGAAATGTAAAAAAAAATTCTTGTATAAAAAATGCTGCATTGATCAAGCTCCACCTGAGGCGATCTCCTCGTCATCTCATCCTACGTGCTGGCGCTGTCAATGGTGTGGACTGAACCAGAATCGTTTTGGTATGAATTCTATTCCCCATAAAGGAGGCCACAAAACGTGTAAACCAGAGAAAACTGAAAAGAGGAAAATAAGGGCCGAGTGGTGCAACGGAAGACAAATATTACATGGTACAGATTCAAAGACACTGAATAGAAAGCAAAGGTGCTAGTTAAAGATGTCATATACAGAGGATCAAAAATTCACGCTATCTTTAGACAAGGTTGGAGAAATTTTAAGACCCTTTAAAACTAAAATATGAATTGGAACAGACACATTATGATAGGAGAAAACGTAGAAACAATCAGGATAAAGTCAAACAAATGACAACAAAATGACTGCCACAAAAACACTCTAAGGATAAAAATAAAAGAGCATAAAGGAAAGCAGGGCAGTTAGAAAGCTGATGCCCCATAATTTTATATTTATTTTTGCACAGACTATAGATGAATGCACAAAAAAAAACACACAAAACTGATCAGCATTGACCTGCTTTTAATGGTTGCAGAGGGGCAATTACTAGATGGTATACAGAGGATTCAGACGTATCAGACGCCTTCACTTTCTGCACATTTTTCACTTTGTCAGTATGGGCTTTTAAGTGTAGATTGATGAGCAAACTCATCCATATAAAATTAAATCTACAAAACAATACAGTGGGCAGAAAGTGAAGGGATCTGAATACGTTTGAATCCACTGTAAAGTTATTTTAATGGTATTAAATTCTCATGATTTCAAATGCAAAAACAAATGTCAGTGTTCTTAGAAGTATAACTAGTTCTGAAGTAACACAATTGAAATGGCACATGTCTGCGAAATGCCTACTTTCCTTGTACTATTTTTTGAATTAAATTTGGCTCTGCTAAATTAAATGGTGGATGCCTTCTATAAAGTTTTAGATCAACCCTTCCAGTATATCCCTGGGATTTGTAAATATATTGGAAGATATAAAGAAAGCGTTGACCAGTCAAAATGTATTTTGGAGGATTGTTTCCTGCTTTGTCCCTTTGGTTGCCCAGACAGGCTCTGGAATATAAACAGAAGAAAAAACTACTGTGGTGCTTGTCTGGCAAAGCCACATGGCAGGAGGTGACTAAACGGTGACTGCTGATATAACTGAGGTGAACTGCAATGGATAGTAGAGGGCATAACTGTGTAACTGCCAATCTAGTGGATGTTATAAGTATAAAGGGAAAGTTTGCAGCTATTTAAAAAGCTACGAGATAAGAAACACAAATGAAAAACATGCCTTCTTCTTGAAAAAAGACTTTTTCATTCCCTTTACACTCCTATGGGAGCAACTGCTCTGAAGCGCCTCCATCACATTCCAAAGAGACCTTGTCATATTACCGAAGGGCACTGATGCAATGCATATGCAGGCATCTCTACTATGTCAGTGTACAGAGTATTGAATGTCACTGAGTGGTCACAAACATGTAGCAGAAGGCGGGTTTGGGCATTGTGGAAAGAGAGAGGAGTTGGTGGTGTTATGAAACTCAGCCATGGTGGGACAACAAAGAGCTAAATTTCTATAGAGATTCTCCCTTAGCCAGT
This sequence comes from Polypterus senegalus, assembly GCF_016835505.1. Lineage (NCBI taxonomy): Eukaryota > Metazoa > Chordata > Cladistia > Polypteriformes > Polypteridae > Polypterus > Polypterus senegalus. Next base: position 31,542,511 of record NC_053164.1, read on the forward strand.
ATATCTGCATGGTCTTCATTTCCTTTCCTCTACATACTGTGTAACATTACATTTTATATATCATTGCGATTTAAATAATCTATTCTGTTGACTATCTGCGGTGAGCTGGCGCCCTGCCCAGGGTTTGTTTCCAGCCTTGCGCCCTGTGTTGGCTGGGATTGGCTCCAGCAGACCCCCGTGACCCTGTAGTTAGGATTCAGCAGGTTGGATAATGGATGGATGGATGGAATGTACTTTTGGTTACAGAGCTCTGTCCTTTCCTAAAGTATGACCAGCAATGAATGTTGACCTCAGGTTGAAGAGCTGTTTAAATATTCAGGTGACAATGTGACAATGGCACTGGAAGTGGCATCAGCCATTCTACTGTGGTTTTTCGTTCACTCTGAAGAAAATGGAAACTGCATTAATTCTGGAACATCACTTTTTTCCTTGCCCCCGAAAGTACCTGCATCACTACCCATGAGGCACTTCCTATCCTTGTGTGTAAGATGATAGATAGATAGATAGATAGATAGATAGATAGATAGATAGATAGATAGATAGATAGATAGATAGATAGATAGATAGATAGATATGAATGAATGAATGAATGTTGGCTGAAAGTCCTCAGTGTTATTGTGTCAGAAAGAGGATGTGCTATGTTGTTCATAATGGTACTCAGCTTTGTCTAAATTGTCTTCTACACTACTACCATAAGCAGGTCCATTAAAGGGCTTCTTGTGACAATGGCACTGGAAGTGGCATCAGCCGTTCTACTGTGGCTTTTTGTCCACTCTGGAGAAAATGGAAACTGCATTAATGCTAGAACATCACTTTTTTCCTTGCCCCTGAAACTACCTTCTTCATTACCCATGAGAGACTTCCTATCCTTGTGTGTATGACGATAGATAGTTTTCTCACACATGGGTGTCTGCTGAATAATATGTTGGCTGAAAGTCCTCAGTGTTGTTGTGTCAGAAAGAGGATGTGCTACATTGTTCATAATGGCATTTCGCTTTGTCTTCATTGTCTTCTCCCCAACTACCTTAAGCAGGTCCATTAAATCTCCCATAACTGAGCATGCCTTCTTATTGAACTTGTTTATTTGGTGGGCCTCTCTTGAAGTGATGTTACTGCATACTAAAGCTGAGAAAATCCCACTGGCTACCATAGCGTTATAGAACACGTACAGGACGTCACTTCCCACATCAAAGGAGCACAGTCTCCTAAGATAAAATAGTCTGCTCTGCTCTTTTAAATATTGTTACTCTGTCTTACGAGACCAGTCAAGCATGTCATTGATGTGAACCCCCAAGACAGATTGACATTATCCATTCTTTTGCTATGGCATGAACACAAGTCCTGGCTTAAAGACCAGGGCCAGACACTCCTATTGCCAGCTACAGAGTCTCAGTCTCCACGACGGGGTGTCTCCACAGAATGCAGCTTTGTGCCTTATCTGTTAAGATGATTGATACCAGACCCCAAACCATCACAGGGACATCTCTTGGAAGTACAAACAGGGCATCCAAGTTCCAACAAAGATCCATAACTCAAGGAAGAGTAACATTGATGGACAGAACTTTGTAAAATGGGGTCAGACCAGACTAGGGAGCGTATGTGCACCCTGGGAAACCAACAGCAAGACCTCAATTCCTTCTTTTTCTTCTCTCTCTTGGAGAGCAGCAGTGGCTGCAGGTTTTCATTCTAACCATCTTCTTTATTAGTTTTTGCTGCTAATTACTCCTTAAGAAGTATAATTCTTTTGCCTTAATTTTAATTAACTTGATTCAGGTCCCTTAGTAGTTTTTTTTTTCTTTAATTAGCTGCCAAACAATAATGAGACACAAAACAAGCCATCACCTGACCAGCTCACCCATGCCCATCACACAATATCTGAAAATAAAGAAAGGTGAAGGTCTCAGTAAGGTTGATCTCTCAGGTCCCCAAAACATTTTGACAATGTTCTTACAAAAAACAGAAAATCAACAGTTATGGAAATGTCTGCTGCGTCAGAATGACAGCATCAACAAGCCATAGAATTAAATAACAAGTGTAATTAACAGCAAGAATTGGCTTCTCATTAAGAAACTGGTTGGAGTGAAATTAGTTGGAGTCTGAAGCCCCAATTTAGCTGGTCAACTGTTGACTTGTTTCACATTTGTTTTCCGTTTGGCTGTCATTTAATGAAGAAAGTAAATAATTCAGAGGACAGCATTCTTAAAAACAGGGCTATTAAAATGAAGGGAAAAAGAAGTGAATTAGCAGTGAAAACTGGTCTCTGATTAGGAAAAGAGTTACAATGAAAACCTGCAGCCACTGCGGCCCTCTAAGACTGGAGTTTGCCACCCCTGTTCTAACTCATGAGTCTAACTGAGCTCACTCTGGTGTTAAGTTTGGTTGTCAATAACCGGAAACCATAGTTTAGAAGGTGCAGCCGTAAAAGAGGTTGAAGCAATCCCTTTACTCCAAAGGGCAACTGTGCTGGAGTGAAAGGGTGGAATATTTGTCTGTATTAGATTTGGATAAGATTGCCATTAGTCCAACCTTACTGAGGAATCGAACGTGCACAAGCCAAAGAGAAACTGAACATAAAATCAACACTTTTGCCTAGCTGATGACGGGAGCTGACAGATCAGCAGCTAATACAGCAGGGATATCTTTGCTAGCAAATGAAGACACCGTGTTAGTGAAAATCTTGCAGATAAATTGCAGTATCGTCTGCATCCACAAGGTATGACCTGAGGCGAAGAAGGAGATGAGCTCCTGAATAATGAAAGAAACCTTTTAAAAAATGTGTCCACATGCCTGTAGGAAGCCGAACAGTAAAGAATCAAAGCATTGCTTACCTCAGACCATAAATACAAGTACTTTAAATTCCAAAGAACTAGCAATTGTAACAAAGGACAAGGACAAGGCATTGGTGTCACTGTAATTGAAAGGTAATAACCTTGTGAAGGGTAAGTTCTAGCTATTATGAGCTTCTCATCCTAAATCCAGTAAGATCACACACACGTACACACAGAGGACTCTATATGGTGGTGGTAACCCAGCATAGGCTAGCTGTGAGCAAATGAATACCACAGCACAAACATGAGAAGCTTTATAACAATCCAAAACACTTAACCATCTTGAGCACATGAATCGAAAGATCAGAATTCATGTCATCTTTTTCTATTAGAGGGAAAAAATCGATCTAAGTCAAGAGATGGGAAGGAATTCATAAGATATGTGGCTTTTTCTATATGAGAGAAAAAACTTCAGCTAAGCCTTTGTTGTTTTATGTTTTGTGTTGTTATTGTCATTCATCTCTCTCTCTCTTTCTTTATAGATAATATATACTGTAATTGGAGCACGGGATGGGCAAGCATCCCGACAAGGAGATGGGAAGATGCCATACCCGGATTGGAGGCCTTGAGCGGACAGAAAGGTATCCTGGCCAAAAGAGGGAAGGAAGTCTCACCTGGACAAGGCTCCCCAAATGGATGGACGGACGTCCCAGCCAGTAGATGAATGGACAGGCGTCCGAACTGGACATAGGCATAGCATCATCCCTGTCCAGAATAGGAGAGGAGGAAAGGGAAGGACTGTCTCTGGGGGTAATTTTTCCCATCAGTTGCTAGGTGGCGGCGGCCTTTGATATCAGCACCCGTTCAGGAACCATGCCGGGAATTGTAGTCCAGCAGTGCAGCCCTGCTGGGGTCTGTGGATGCTGCAAGAGGGCACTGCAGGCAGATGTACTCTCTGTTATGTGGGACTTCCTTGTGACCGAGAAGTGCTTCCAATGGGCAACAGCCTTGGCACTGGAAGTACTCCTTGGGCCTCAATAAAAGGGACTACACTGTCTTGTCCAGGTGAGTCGGAGCAGGAAAGAGGATGAGCCACACCCAACTGCAGGACAGCAGAGTGATAGAGAGAGGAGAGGTGTTTGGAGCAGAGATAACTGGTGCATTGGTGCTTTTTGTGAGCTTTTGCATAATAAACACCCATTTATTTGGACCAGGGATTGTCTTGGTGTGTTTGTGATGGGATTTGGGGGTATCTGGCACTGCATATATTGTCATAAGAAGAGACCAGAGATATCACAAAGGTTTGGGGCTGCCCTGGCTGGTTATTTTCAGCTGAGTAGTGTTCAGGTCCAAGTCCAAAACAGAACTGCTCTAGATGAGCAAAGACGGCGGCTTTAAATGCCGCTACCGGAAGTGACGTCATCGGTGACGGAACTGCCGTCTTCATTGGCACCACAGCCGGAAGTGATGTCACCATTGGCACAATAACTGTGCAGGATTTCCTGTGAATGGTCTACAGAGGATTGAGAGAGAAAGTCACTGCACCTTGCCACTCCCTGGTCTGGCGTGGAACTACCATTATTCAGGCCCTTTAGCTGCCTCCCAATCACATGTGTGTGACAATATTATATTATATATATATATATAACCTTCATTTGGATCTTGATCTTTGTTTGTCCGCAAATGAATTAGAAGAAGAAGCACTAGATGGCAGTAGTGAGACAGCTAAAACATAGGCATTGCATTAAGAATCTCCTCCAGGCTTATACTACTGAAGACTGTAGTACGCCAGTCACACCTCAAAACACAGACATTCAAACTAAGCAAATTGTTGTGCTTTAATTTATCTAAAGAGATCTTCATTTAGATCTTGATCTTTGTTTGTCCGCAAATTCCATGCATATGGATGAAAGAAACACAGTGGGTAAAATGAATGACAACGTAACAGCACGTTCCGGAAATTATTATTGTTACATTGTAGCCGGCGAGTGCTGCGCGTCTCACAGTTGTACCGTGGCTTGCTCACGTGTCAATGAAGTGATCCCTATTTATGCTTTAAAGCGCCTGGATACCTATGTGTCCCCCTTTTATAACCATTGCTCCGTGTATATTGCTTTACTCTTTGGATTGCCACAAAGCAACCTGCGAGATTGTTGAAAGGTTGAGAAGAGATCGTGAGAGGAAATGATAGCGTCATGATAACAAGACGGACAGTGAACGGAGAGAAACAGAAATGCTCCTACACCACCACATAATTACTATTCGGACAGTGATTCCGAGTAGGCCGTTCCTATCGAATCAATGTCCAAGGGTTTTCTTTTGTAATTTTGTTTCCCTTATAAAAAATTATAATACTGTGCGACGAAGGGCCCAGATCACGACTGGCAGCCGCGTTTAAACAGGGAGGCCTTCACAGACAACTTTAACACGCGCAACGTAGTTGGGCGCACATGGCTAGTATGTATATATAGTATATAAATATACATATATAAATTTGCACATATCTGTCTTCTGTTACCCTTATGTTATAAATCAATTGTATTGTTTTGTTTATTTCAACAAGTTTATCTGGGTTATTTGTGAAAGTTAGTCTATCACCATGTTGAACCACAACAGATAAAGTGAAAGTGTTAATGTAGACTTTTGCAGATTCATTAACTTTGTTCATAAATTGTACAGATGTGTTCACAATTCTGGCGTCTCTGCCAGAAAGTGAAACAGTGACTCTTCTCTTTTCCATACCACACATCAGTGATTTGCCGGTAAACACAGCCTATTGAATATCACAGCAACTGTAAACGATTAATCTACAAGAAGGCCATGTTTGCATACCATAAACATCATTTTTAAGCTGGTATAGAAAGAAGACAAATCCTAAGGAACTTAAGAAAGACCACAAGATACAAAAGGCTCTTGCAGACACTGCACCTGCTTAAGACCTGCCAGTGAGGGGGAATTCGAGAGGCACGAGCTACATGGCCCTAGCAGTCATTAGCAGCTTAGTTGGAAAAACCACCCAGATCAGGTGACTTTAGTTTAAAAAAAAACACGAATGTCTGACTTACTTTGGCCAGCTTTGCAGCTGACCAACAAGGAATAAACAAGGACTCTAAGGAAACGCATTAAAAACATATTTTTACTCTGCTGTATTGAAGACCATCCTTTCTGTGCACATACTTCACAGCTCTGTGATGTTTTGAATGCATACAGTATGTGTCAATAATAAGAAAAAATACCTTTGTAAAAATAAAGCACTTTTCCCGTTTTAGAAGTCTTAAAGTAATGCTCCATCCATCCAAAAAGGATATACCTTTTTATATATTATTTACACTATTTGGTTTGTTATGATGGCTGAGAAAAATTTTTAATCTCATGTTTTCGTGGAGAATGAAGATAACAAACCTGTTAAAATTCACGTCTATAGAGACCAACACTGGACCACAGCAAACACTTCAAAATGTACGTTAAAAAAATCTCACGTTACTCATATATTATGCCTAGAATTTATGAGACTTCAGACGGCACCTGGAAGACCAGAATGTAGTAAAAAAAAACCATAGCAAGCATCAGAACCAGGAGAACAACTATCATCATAAGCCAAGAATTGTAAGACAAAATTGAAGTCTGAAATGAATGCAGAAATTCAAAAACTAGAGGAATAAAACAAAGAATGTTTTTTAAGTTCAAAGAGCTTTGGAACCCATGTAGTCAGATGGAGAGGCATACCCAGGTGACCTTTTATCACCTTTTGTGATTGACAGGCCACACCCTCTGATTGCCCACCCAGTCTGAGATGGTCCAAACAACAGGAATCAACTCTAACAGTGGTAACATACCGGGCCAAATCGCAAGTAGAAAATTAAACTTTAATTATATTTTAAAAATAAACAAGCCCAATGAATACTTTTGGGTATAAAACCCCCAACAGAAGCAAATGATATTCAAAATAGGAGTCCTTAACATCATGTCACATAATCCACTCATCAGCTCATCCAGTTGTATGCTCAGAATAGGAAAAATGCATGCATTTTTGATAAAATATTATTAAATAAATACACCCAGAATATCAGAGCAGTGCACACAGAGGAAACATGTTCATACAGGATCGAGGTTTTGAACTGAAGACTCACCTGTTCTTCTAATTCATTGGTCAGGAGTCCTGTCTTCAATTTAAAAGCTTGTGTTGATTTTGTCTGTCAGGACAGCCATCGACAGTGTACTTTGATTCATTCTAATCCTTCTACACATCTCAGCAATGCACAGTCTAATCCCTTAGGTCTCGTGAAAGCAATTCCTTATCATCAGCAAATTTACTTTTTTGGCATAGTGTCTTGTCAAGCAGGCACATAAAAAATGAGAGCAGTGACAAGTCCAACACAAGATGTCCTCTTTAGCTGCCAAGAGTTTAGGCTGTGAGAGAGAGATGAGAGCAGCAAACAGCACGTCGTGTAAATGGCCCTGACAGGACCTACCACTAGCTTATTGAAGGAGCTGTTTATAGAGGTTTTGAGATTCTAATGTTTCTTATACATATACTTTGGTACCTCTAGGGTTTATTTTTTATTATAAGGATTCTGTTTCCAATATAAGCAGAGCCAGGCCACAATTCACTCCAATGTAATAATAATAATAGTAATAATAATAAGCATGGGAAAGGCGGTATATAAATAAAATATATTGTTATTGAATCAAATTAGAGTTTTAATTTGTTTAAATGAAGTTTTTATATTTATGCAGTTTTTGTCATGTCAAGTGATCATGTCTGTCGTGGTAATGACATCCATAAAGTGATGGTGCAAATTCAGAGGTGATTTCAGTACTTGCTATCCATCAGTGGATAAGCAATGTCTTTAAAATCTTTCTAAGTAGGCCCTAGCACGAGGTTTGGTTACAACTTTTGCTTTTGTTTTTGGCCCTCATTTCTTGTCTCTTCCTTGTATTCCTGGTTGGCAGTTTTTATCATCCTTCTGGTTTAGACTTCTGCCTCGTCCTCACTATGTTTTTCTTGTTGCTTACTCCCCAAAACTCATTGAACATTCCTACTTACCCTAATGGAAGTCTTATGGACAAAGCACAAGAGATTACTTTACTAATTTGTTATTAAGTAAACAGATGTGATTGCCTGTCTATAATCATCTAGCTCATACAGAGCAAACAAGAACCACATAGCTGTAAAAGGAAATAGAAAATGAAAGGAGCCACAAGACAAGGCAAACAAAACACAAAACCTCGTTCACTAGAACAAATTTAAAATACTCGTAGATTCAGTCTGATGCTCCTATACAATCAGTCAACTCTGACACTGCCTCTGTGTCCTTTGTATAATTCACTCAACTGCCATAATGGCAGATCCAGCTGTTATAAGCAGAAAGAACTAGAACAACATCTACAGTGGTGACATTACCATGATGCAACTATCTCGAAAGCCAGAAGACTAGTGGAACAGTTAGTAGCAGGGAAAAGATAAAACAGGCTGAAAAGCAAACCAGTAGGAAAATATGCAGGAGGCCCTGCCACCATCTTCTGTACTGTGTTAAACTTGTTTTCCTGAAAAGATTACGCGACTTATTGCATAAATTATGAATGAATCAGTTAAGTCTACTCGTACATTGATGGTGTCTGATTATGCATCATCCTGATTACACCTGATTACACCTCTTACCCAGGCCTACAGAGGACTGATAGAGAGCATTGTCACTGCAGGCATCACCGTCTGGTATGGGACCACCACACAGGCAGACAGGAAGGCTTTGCAAAGAGTCATAAAGACTGCGGAGAGGATCATAGGGACAAAACCTTCTTCTATGAACTTTATGTACGCAACTTCACTGTCGGAAAAGAGCAGAGGGAATTATCAGGGACTCGCTCCATCCAGCTCACTCTCTGCTCAGGCACAAAAACTGTACGTACAATCTGAGACACAGCAGAGCGGCCAGCATCATCACTCACACAACAACGGTTTTCCGTTCCTCCCTGGCACAGTTAGACTGATTGTAAAACAAAATTACTGAACACGTGAAATAACCCCACACTACCTCACTTCACTTGTCATGTAAATGACGACTGATAAATGTGAAATAGTTTAACTGTGCAATATCTGCAATATAATTGTATTTTTTTGTGTAGATATTACCACCATGTTTTATAGTCTTGGTATAATTCATTTTATGTATTTATATTGTTTTAATGTTTACTTTTTTTTTTAAATGTTTACTTTGATGATGGGGTGGCACGGTGGCGCAGTGGGTGGCGCTGCTGCCTCGCAGTTAGGAGACCAGGGTTCACTTCCCGGGTCCTCCCTGCGTGGAGTTTGCATGTTCTCCCCGTGTCTGCGTGGGTTTCCTCCCACAGTCCAAAGACATGCAGGTTAGGTGCACTGGCGATTCTAAATTGTCCCCAGTGTGTGCTTGGTGTGTGGGTGTGTGGGTGTGTGTGTGCGCCCTACCCGGGGTTTGTTTCCTGCCTTGTGCCCTCTGGTGGCTGGGATTGGCTCCAGCAGACCCCCTGTGACCCTGTAATTAGGATATAGCAGGTTGGATAATGGATGGATGGACTATGATGACTCTGAAAAAGCTCTGCACAAGAATTCCAATGTGCTTTGACTGTCAGTTTTATGCACAAATGGCAAATAAAGAAACCTTAACCTTACTCTTGTTTTTACTTGTTATTTGCTCCTTATACTATTCTCATTCCTCCTGTCCATCGTTCTCTTTTTGGTGTTTAGCAACATAGGGAAAGGACTGAGAGGAACAGCTGTCAGTGTCTTGGGGGCAACAGCCCAGACTGATGGTGGGCTTGTCTAAATACTGCAGCTGATACTGTTTCTAAATGTGGCCGCATCACACACCCCACTTACTGCTGTGAGTAAAAGAACTCTGGCCATGAAATGAGAATGGCAAGCCAAAAAGCTTTTCAGCATTCATATTCTTCTATATTTTTGAAGAAAGCAGACTATAAGTAAAAAATCTGGGAAGTGCCTTCCAAGTGTTCAATTCCAACTGCCCAGGACTGTTTCTGGAAGGATGGCCATATTGATACGAACACGTGCATAAGACTTATTTTGGAAGGTAAGTATGCGTTGCAGGCTGGATAACAACTTCCATGCATTCTGTGGAACAACTGAACCAGACTGATTTTGATTTTACTACCTGCTGAAAACCAATGGTATAATCTTTTGAAAACAAATTCAGAACCCATACAAGCAGAGCCAGGTCACAATTCATTCCAGTATAGTAGTAATAAAAACTATTTGCATTTATGTAGTGTTTTTCTCATTATTCATAGCACTTTACAGCGTGAATGGTTAGCCACTTCAACTACCACTAACGTGTAGCATCCACCTGGATGGTGCGATGGCAGCCATTTATGCACCAGTACGCTTAGCACACATGAGCCGTTAGGTGGTGAAGGGGTGACAAAAATAGCCAATTAGAGACAGGGGATGATTAAGGGGCCAGAATGACTAGGCCGTGGTGGGCAGTTTAGCCTGGACATCAGTATCTAACCTACCCTTTACAAAGGATGCCCAGAGATCTTTTAGGACCATAGAGAATCAGGGCCTTGGTTTAACATCTCATCTGAAGGATGGTACCATATTTACAGCATGGTGTCCCTGTCATTACACTGGGGCATTGGGATCCACATTCAGAACTCAGGCCTTATCAACACCTCTTCCAGCAGCAGTCCAAGCTTTTCCTAGATGATCTCCCTTCCAAAGACTGGCCGGGCCTGAACATGTTCTGCTTCAGGTGTGTGGTATGTGGTATGGCTGCTATATAAAGTGAGTTTACTTTAGTGTAAACCGAAGACACATGCAAGGTAACCAAGCTAAAGTGGGTACTGCTACAAATGCTAAGAACATGAAGCCTGACTGATTAGGATCAAGCAACAAGAGGGGCCATTACATCAAGACAACTCTGCTGACTGTTGTTGACACATTATGGCTGGCTAGAGCTACAACCATATAGTCTATTCTCATTCTACTCGATCTTCTCTCCGCTTTTGATGCAGCCAACCATCAGATCCTTCCTGCCTTAGATCTTTCTTGTCAATGATGAGCTATCCTACACTGATCACTTTGCAACTGTCTCTCGGTGATACAGATTCCATATAACATTTGCAAAATCAGGTTGTATCTCATGGATTATTCTGAACAAGTCCAGGTTTAGGCATTTGTCTTATCACATTTGGACCACTGTAACTCTTTATTGGTAGAAGTAGCTTTATGTGCTACCAAGCCCATGCAGATGATTCAAAATTCAATGGCACGTCTTTTGTTCAACCATAAAAGGAGGGTGAATGTTTTTGGGTTAATACTCTAGCTCCCTGTAGCAGCAGACATTACGTTCTAATCCTTGATGTTTACCTACAGAGTAGTCAAAGGGTCAGAACTTATTTATAGGCAGGAGATGCTCATGAGGTCTTAAACTCCTTCTTGCCCACTCAGGTTTGCTAGTGAATGGACACTGGTGATGCCAAGTCTGTGTAGCTTCAGATCTCACTTTCATGGGTAGATCCTAGCAGGTGGAACGAGGTGTCTACCTCTGTCTGAACTGCTCACTCTCTCAATGTGTTTAAAAAGAGTCTGAAGGCCCTCTTGTACTAAGGAAAGAGTAACTCATCTAGTGTTCTTCTATTTGGTTTAGAACTCATCACTTCTGATAGTCAATATTGTAACCTTGGCTCAAAACGCTTGATTCAACACCAATCACCCTGACTGATATTTACTCAATTACAGTATGTTGGTAAGTCACTTTAAATAAAAGCATCTTCTAAGTCAGGGGTGTCAAACTCCGCTCCTGCAGTCACTGCTAGTTTTCTTTCTAACAATTTTCTTCATTAATGACCAGTTTTTGCGGCTAATTAATTTCTTTTGCCTTCCTTTTAATTACCTTGACTCGTTATTACTGAACATGTCGTCAGAAATTAGCGCGAGTTGCAGTACCTGCAAAACTTTGGGTGATGCGTGTGTTCAAATTTCGGTACATGAGGTCAGCATCATTGTTTACTATCAACAATGAAGCTGCAATAGGATAAATCCGTGTGCTGTTTGATGAATGGCTCAATGCGGTGAAGCAAACCATCAAACTTAAATGCTGATATGCGAATGTATTCATGGTGCCTTTCCTCATCCATTTAGGCAATTCAAGCGTTGTATATTCCCCATCGTGATGACGCGATAAATTTAAAGGTCTCACATACCATCTTCTGCGTCACTGTTGCCGTGTTTTGTTTTTTTTGACACCTTTGCAACAACATCACAATACAAAGAATTTTTATCTTTAACATCTTCCTTCCCTCAACTCACAATACAGTGAAACCGCATGTTGTTTTGTCACAGTGATGATTTCTCGCACTGCCACCTGGTGGAATCCTCCAGATTTACATAAAGAATGCAAGCAAGTGTATTCAGCAGAGTCCCCAAGCGCACATATTACGGAGCATTAAGTACTGTATATTCCCAGCCTAAGGCCTACTGCAATTCACTATCAATATGTCAGTGAGTTCTGAGTTTCTCCTAAAACGATTGTTTTCATTATATCAGCTATTTCTGAATTCTGACCCTGTGGCTGAACATATCACTCTAGCAAAAACTCTAGCAGTTTCAGTGTCTCGTTCTACAAATGTCGAAGCTTAAAAAACAAAAGTAAATACTTAAGCGCATTTATGTTAGGTAGAATGCCAAAAAGGAGCTGGACGGTCTTTTGACCTTAGAATTCATGCAGATTTATTTCTCAACATCTTGCCAGCTAGAGTATTTAATTTTTTCTGCCCGCCTTCCTAGCCATCTGTGAAATAAACTAAGCCTTCCAAAGCATGTGAGTATCAAAAGCACTTCCAAAAATTCACACTGGTGGGGGAAATCCTACCGAAAAGCCCAGACAAATAAAGGGCCACGCAGAACCTTTATAAAATTAAATGGTTTATTTCCATAATTACCTGGAAGCACAAAAAAGCTCAGTGGAGCATAAAAGGCATAGTATTGACTGCAACACAAATGCAAGCCAAAGCAAATAAGTTCTAAGATAGATTCCAATTGGCAAGGTCAAAAACTACAAGTTCAAAGTTCAGTGAAAGATACACAAACTCTCCAACTTCAGAGTGCATTCACAATGAACCACTGGAACTGTGGGAAACCTGACAGATTTATAGGCGGAGGGCAGTCCCTGTTAGATATTGACAAGTGGCTCCACCCCTTGGGGGACCACCCACGGCATACATTGAGCATCACTAAGGCATTGAAACATAAACAGAATCAATAGTAAATAAGCATAAAATCAATACATACCGATTAATAAAATGAATACATGCAGAGACTGTCATCCCTGCCAGGATTCAACAAGGATCCTTTACCATAACTTAAAAAACAATCTTCCGCTTGCATTGTCCAAATCGGCAGCTGTCACAAGAGTAGCAGAAATTATAAATTTACACGCATGTGTTGTCCAAATCATGTTACTGGTCCAAATCGGGTAGCGACAGGCATGTTCGCGGCTCTGATATGAAATGTAATTCACTTCCAGACCATGGTTTCTGCACTGTCGCTAAGTCCTTCTTTCCTTTTGCCCTCAAAGTGGATGACTGAAACATCATTTTATCTGATGTCATGAAGCTCCCGCCACTTCTACCCTGATCTGCATATAAGAACATCAGCACCTGGAAGTCAGCATTCAGTTAGGGAGCTGCAACTGGGAGAAAATGACTATTACTCCAGTAGCCACCTTCAGGAGAGAGCATAGACCTACAAGATCTTCATCATCATTTTTCATTAATGTCATTGCCTTAAATTTAATAAGTGTGACTATTAAATGGGGTTCACCCAGCAGGTGCCCCAAACCCTCTACCTTGTTCAGTCTGAATAAATTACAGTATACATTGATCAGCCACAACATTACAACCACCTACCTAATATTCTGTAGATCCCATCATGCTGCCAAAACCTGTCAAGGTACGGATTCCATGAGATCTCTGAAGACATTAGCAGCACATACTTTTTAAGTCTTGTAAGTTACGAAGTGGGGGCTCTATGTATCTGACCTATTTTTTAGGCCTATCCCACACATGTTGAATCAGATTGAGATCTGGGGAATTTGGCAGCCAAGTCAATACCTTGAACTCTTTGTCATGTTCCTCACACCATTCCTGAATAATTTTTGCATTATCCTGTTAAAAGAGGCCACTGCTATCATGCAATACAGTTTCCATAAAGAGGTGTATGTCATCTGCAACAATCTTTAGATAGATGGTATAGGTCAAAATAACATCCACATGGGTGACAGGATCCAAGGTTTCCGAGTAGAACATTGCCCAGAACATCACACTGCCTCCATTGGCTTTCTCATTCATAGTGTATCCTGCTACCATCTCTAAAAGACAAATACTCATCTGACTGTCTATATCATCTGAAAGAAACATGATTCATCAGAACAGGCTACCTTCTTCTATTTCTCCATGGTCCAGTTCTGACGCTCATGTGTCGGTGTGCGCATCAGTGAACATTGGGCAACCATGAGGCTGATGCCTGTTCATTAGTTGTTCATCCTTGGACCACATTTGTTAGGTTTTAATAACTGCATACCAGGGGACCCAACAAAACCTGCTGTTTTGAAGATGCCCTGATCTGGTCATCTAGACATCACAATATGGCCCTAGTCCGAGTTCCTCAGATCCTTACACTTGGCATTTTTCCAGCTTCCAGCACATCAGTTTCGAGAACTGACTGTTCACTTGCTGTGTAAAATATCCCATCTCTTAGCAAGTGCCATTGTAATGAAAAAATCAACGTTACTCACCTCACCTGTCCACAGTTTTAATGTTGTGGCTGATCAGTATATACCACCGTTGCATGTTGCTCCTCCATGCACATTTGTTCTATGCTGTTCAGATTAGCCTGTGTGAATCCTGGGGTGCATACAGCCGCTCTAACCCCAACACAGACAGGCAGGACACAAATTGCCACACAACACACGGTTTATTTACAGTACAGTGTTCCCCACAGCACGGTACACAGAGCACAACACAGTCCCTTCTCTCTCCAGCATGTCCTTCCACCTCCACTCCTCTTTCATGAGCTTCATCCACTTCCTCCTGATTCCAGCCATTGAGTGGTGGTGACTGTCTCCTTTTATAGAGCTTCTTCCTGCAGAACTTCCAGGTGTGTCAGAAGTACTGCCAAATGGGGCCCTGCAATTGTCCAGGCGCCCCCTGGCAGTGGCCACAGGCCCCAGCAGGGTGAAGCTTCCATGTTCATGACACATGGCCCCGTTGCAAGCCAAGGGGGCTGCCCTCTGCCAATCCAGAGGGTAAATGGGCTTGAAAATACTCTCTCCTCCAGTCCTTCAATGGTTGGGACATCCCAGCCACAACAGAGAACATTTATGCGCACACATTCGGACTGAGATCCAAGCTCTGACTGGCTGTTGAAGGATTTTCATTTTTTATTCTGGAGCCACTCCAGTGTTACTTTATCCTTGCGTTTAGAATCACATTCAGCAGCACAATGATCTCAAACACAAGGCCAAAGTAATATTTTATATATATTGATACAAGTTCTTTTGCAGTATTTTCTTGTATTTTCCACTATTCTTTTTCCTTCTGTTTTAACCAGATGCCCAGTCGCTGCTCATGTAAAGCAGCTCCACAAAATAATGTTACCACCACCATACTTCACTGTGGCTAGGGTGCTTTTCGAGGTGTATCTAGTGTTACATTTGTGACAAACATACCTCTCTGAGCTTTGGCCAAATAGTTAACTTTGGTCTCATTAGACTATTAATTTGTATCTCACTTTCTCAAGTGGTCACCCTAACGCTTTTTGGCATATTCCAGATATCCTTTCGCATAGTTCTTTTGGAGAAATGGCTTTCCTCTGGTGTTATGTACAGCTCTTGACAAGGCTGTCTTGTGCACCTTTCCTCCAGTCTCAGCTATTGAACTCTGCAGCTCCTTCAAAAGGATATTTGGCCTCTCTGTGGCTCTTGTTTGCTCAGAAGGTTTTGATGGATGACCTTTACTAAGCAGCATCTGGGTCGTTTGACGTAGCTTCCATTTCCTGATGACTGAAACAACAGTCCCCCTGGGACTTGCAAATACTTAGATATTGTTTTGTAGTCTTTTCCTAATTTATGTGTTTTAATTATTTAATATCTAACTTCATTGGAATGCTATTTAGTCTTCATTTTTAAAACCTGAATAATCATCCCTTAACTGAGGGGCTTTTATTCAGAAAAAATGATTTACTACTGGAAACCAATTGTGTCCTTCCTTATTTTCTCTTCCTAAGATTGTCTTTTAAACATAAAAAAATCCCATTAAATAACTAACTGTGAATTTCAATACTCTAAAATAAAAATATGACAGAGACTAACATTTCAGATTAAGATTTGTCATTCAGTAAAATTCATCAATTGGTCAAGCATGTAGACAAAATGGCGCTACTCTGATATCAATTCAGATGACCACATGTATCCAGAGAGCTCTCCTCATGAACTTCTCCATGTTAACAATGTGCATATGCAGCAAGCAATACTTTCAAATACACAATGTCATATACCTTCTCAATTATCTTTCTGCTCTACAAGGCTTATTCTCACATGGACAAAGCTGGCAGCACTCTCAAGATGATGTTTTTTGGTTTCTCGAGTGCCTTCAAGACCATCCAGCCATCCTATTAAGAAGAAACCTCAGAGATATGCGGTGGATGAGCCCATGGTGTCCTGGATGATGGACTATCTGTCAGGCGGACCACAGTTTGTGAGACTCAAGGACTGTGGGCAACACTGGAACACCACTATGAACAGTTATGTCTCCTGCCATGTTCACCCTGTACACCTCGGACTATGAATATAACACCAGGTGATAGCACCTGCGGAAATTCTCAGATGATTTGGCAGTTATGGGGTGTATTAATAAGGGGGAGACAGGTGGAACACTTTGACAATTGTCTGCAACTTAACGTCAGCAAAATCAACCAACTGGTTGTGACCTCACCAAAGAACCTCTATATCTGATCATCGTTCAGGTGGTGAATGTGAAGAGGGTGCACTTCTACAAGTACTTGGGGGTCCACATCAATGACAGGCTTGACTGGTCTTGTAAGACAGAGTAACGATATTTAAAAGAGCAGACTATTTTATCTTAGGAGACTGTGCTCCTTTGATGTGGGAAGTGGCATCCTGTACGTGTTCTATAACGCTATGGTATCCAGTGGGATTTTCTTAGCTTTAGTATGCAGTAACATCACTTCAAGAGAGGCCCACCAAATAAACAAGTTCAATAAGAAGGCATGCTCTGTTATGGGAGATTTAATGGACCTGCTTAATGTAGTAGTGGAGAAGACAATGAAGACAAAGCTGAGTGCCATTATGAACAACGTAGCACATCCGCTTTCTGACACAATAACACTGAGGACTTTCAGCCAACATATTATTCAGCAGACACCCATGTGTGAGAAAACTATCCATCTATCGTCATACACACAAGGATAGGAAGTGTCTCATGGGTAATGAAGAAGGTACTTTCGGGGGCAAGGAAAAAAGTGATGTTCCAGCATTAATGCAGTTTCCATTTTCTCCAGAGTGGACGAGAAGCCACGGTAGAATAGCTGATGCCACTTCCAGTGCCATTGTCACAAGAACCCCACTTCTTTCAGTCACCTGAATATTTAAACAGCTCTTCAACCTGAGGTCAGCATTCATTGCTGGTCATACTTTAGGAAAGAACAGAGCTCTATAACCAAAAGTACATTCCATCCATCCATCCATCCATTATCCAACCTGCTATATCCTAACTACAGGGTCACGGGGGTCTGCTGGAGCCAATCCCAGCCAACACAAGGCACAAGGCAGGAAACAAACCCTGGGCAGGGCGCCAGCCCACCGCAGAAAGTACATTCCAAGATTCAGAAAAACGTCATGACTATTTTTGTTTGTCAGGCCATTTAAATGGGGTGTCCAGAACCCCACCTCGTTTGCTTTGTCCTTTTTGTATATTTACACTATCTATCTATACAGTAATACATGTGTATGAAATGTCAGTTATCAGCCTTGTACATGCATATCCTCTAAAATATATGTAAGTCCTGGAGTACCCAAAGGACAAAAAGCTTAATATAAATTAATGTTACACTTTTATTATAGTTATTCTTTTGGTGGATTGTCCTCATATGTGTGTGTATATCACACCAATAACAAGAACTGCTTCTTCTTGCTTTCCTTATCCACTGCACTCAGTCTAGTGAGGTGCAGGGAGTTTTTGTTAGGCTCAATTCTACAGAATATTCTAAGAAGCCTCTGGATTAAAAGACCTTTTCTCTGGAATGGCAGATATTTAAAACACGATTCTTGCTACTCATTGTGTGCTTCTGAAGGAGTGAATTCACAACACGAAGGACTGACCTTTTTGCAAATGACTCTGTGGGCCTTGATAATGCTACTGCGTGGGACTGGCGGCTCAATGCGGCTTATGTTTTCCTGACTTTCTCTGATTTTAAAAATGTTTCAGAATGTGGGACAAAAACAGAAATTGTAGCCTTACATTGTTTTTGTAGCATCCACAGTAAATATTACAGTGTGCCTATTGTAGTCAAGAAACACACAAAATCCCAGTCCACAAAGAAATTTGACAGGAATGCATTTTTGTCTCCTAAACTGTTTTCTTTCTCTTCTTTAACATCCACGTATATTTCTGGTAATTCAAGTTGAGCTTTTTAAAGTCGGTTAGTTCCCAATGTCTCAGCTGACTCTCACTAAAGTGACTGCTGCTCCCTCAGAGGAGCTCAAAGGTCCTGACTTAAAACTAAAGTAGCAGGCCTGGACTCAGGAGCACTTCATTCGTGGTCTGTGGTAGGGGTCTGCATAGTCAGTCCAGAAGGGCCTGTAGAGGCTGCAGCTTTTTGTAATCCAGTTTCTTAATGACAAGCCATTTATTACTGCAGGTGGCACTTATTGATCAAGCAACAGTTTTATGCTTCACTTGAGTTTTCTCACCACCCTTAATTCCTTCATTAGTCTTAAACAGCCGCATTCACTGTTTTTAACGGCTCCTTATAAACGAGAAGAGAGAAATGACAAAGAAACCAGCAGATCTCCTTCTAACTTATTGTGAATAAAATATCTGGATGTAAACTGAAGAGAAAAGAGTGAAGGACTGAGAATGTTTCACCTTCTTCAGGCTACAAATCATTTCGCTGAAAGTAAAAAAACTCTACAAAATAAGAACGAGTGGAATTGCAGAATGCAAACACTAACAAGCAATAAAATGACAGATTTGTTATCGGCAAGGTTTGGTTTCTAATTAAGCAATCAGGTGTGAACAAAAACTTGCAGTCATTATGGCCCTCCAGGAGAGCCTTTACAGACCTCTGGTCTATGGCACAAGTAAGCTAGTCATGGCTCATTGGCCATACCTGGTGTGGCAGACGGCCAGGGCCCTTAACCTGGATGGGATACCTATGAACTGGAAGTATTAGGAGAGAGAGCAGACATAGGGCATTACTTCCTCCAAAGAGCTAGATGGCAGCCCCCCCAGGTTGCAACAGGGCCTCATGGGATTTGGAGTTCAACACAGTCATGTTGGATTCCGTGAGTATCTTCAGGTCATGAGGCTGATACAGAGTGAGAAGAAGACAGAGAGAGATAGAAGGAGAAGACAACGTGTTGTGTTATTGCGCTTTATAAACTGTGCTTCATTGGCTTATTGTGCCCTGCAGGTGGGAAACGAAAAGAAAGCGTTTCCCACAGCTGAATAAACCTGTGTATGTTGCTGAACTTGTGTCTGGGTCTGCTTGTGTCGGGTTTGGGGAGCTGGTCATCTAAATATTTCTTTCCAGCTTGCGTCACATTCAGAAAAGCATGCAACTAGTCACCTTGCAAACCATCTGCTACTTGTAATCATCATTAATGACCATGTCGTTTTTCTCAGTGTATTCTCAAAAGTACATCGTCCACACTCTTGTAGTTCAGCAGATAGCAGCACACTTCTCAAGACAGATATGCCTGTAATGCAGCACAGACGTCTATTGACGGCTCCTGCCACTTTTAGCTTTCTTTATTTCTTGACAGCAAATATGAAAGATTATTTGTGCCAAGATTAAATTCAATTCAATGTGTTAACGATGTTGAAAGTAGGCAATTTATTATTGGCCCAGTTTTATCATGTCATAATTAAAAACATTTGAAACAAATGATCGATTGCTTTTCACTTTGGCATGCCATTTCCATGCCAATATAAAAGTGTATTGAATTTTTTAATTCATGTTCATTGTTAGCACGCCATAACTAACAGAAAAGAAGACGAATTGCATTTCGGTTAGCGGTAGTGGTGTGTATTGCATTTTAATTCAAGCCAAAATTAAAACTAATCAAAAGATCAATCAAAAAATGTTTAGAAATGCCCCCCTTGCCCCACCCTATGAAGGCAGATAGTGGTAAAATATATGGAATCTTAATGTCTTTAATTTGGATTTGTTTCACATTTCCAGACACAATCAATTATATCATGTCACATTTAAAACAGAGTTCTTCTAAATAAAAAGCAGGAAATGTCTGATTCCTCCAGTCTTAATTTCCATGGTGAGGCCATCAGGGGGCGCTTACCCTGTGCTCTTTACACTCTTTTTTGCTTTACCCATTTGGTACACTATCTTATAAATAAAAACCTTGAACTTTGAACCCGTTTTGCCTGGGCAAATTGATGGAAACTGTTCTGTTGAAGCAAAATTATTTTTATTATGGCACCCAAAAATGAAACAAGAACAAAATGGAGTATCCGCTAGAGTGAAAACCAAAGAGACTAACCGATCCTTCACCAAGCGAGAAACGTGAGACAAGAATTAGAATTGTAAACTGGAAAGAAAGTCAGAAAACTGAGAGCAAAAGAACGCACGTTATGTCTTCTAACTTTATCCAAAACATGGATACCCAAACAGCGCATAAGTGACCTTTTGAAAGGGTTACACCAATGACGTCACCTGACATGCTCAACATGCTCCTGAGACTTCTGGGAAGTTGCCTCACAATGGCCAACATGAAGTCACAAGATGGCGTTGCCCATCAATATAGAAAATGGTGCTGCAATAAAATGCTAAAAATGACAACTTAGTCAGGAATCAAGAAAGGACAAAATAAATGTCTCAATCAAATGCCTTGACCTCAGAAACAGCAGAATAGCCACCAAGGATTTCTAAGAACTCCTCATACTTAATATGGTTAACAGAAAACGTTTGTGGTCCTCGTCCTGTTTAACTCACTCACCACATGTCCTAGATCAGCACTCAATGAAAGGCAGTCAAGAAAACCAACGTTTTTCACAGTTTACATGTTTACAGGCAAGACAAAAAACTTTTTGACATAACACCCCAAACAACAAATACATAATTAGAACAAAGTTAGAAATTAACAAATGAGGGTGCGAGATGCAATCTCTATAGATAACCGGTGTCACAAAAATACCACAGTCTGGTTTTACTATCCTTAAAGTTGCAAAAAGACAACGAAATGCCGAAACCAAAACAGAACACACAGCCAGCCAATGCCAATAATAATAACCTTCTCTCCTAATCGGTAAGTAAGTTGGTTGCTGCACAACAAATACACAAAACTTTATCTTCTGAGACACGTCTCAAAATCCATCTTCCAGGAGGTGGCTCCGTTGCATATTTTTCACAGTTGCTGCTTTCTTCACTGCCCGATGTCTCTCTCTGTCTCTCTCTCTCACTCTCTTCTCCTCCCTTTCTGGGTTAAATCCCCTTTAGGCCAACAGCCCTGTCTGTGCTTTGTCTCATCCTTAAAGGCACAGATCCCCATTATAAGGGGAAACCCACAGAAATTAATTTTCTCCGGTATACGGGAGACAAAGTCAGAGAGGCGAGATTGCGTTGATTTGGACATGTTCAGAAATGAGATGCTGGGTATATTGAGATAAGGATGCTAAGGGTAGAGCTGCTAGGTAAGAGGAAAAGAGGAAGGCCTAAGAGAAGGTTTATAGATGTAGTGAGAGAGGACATGCAGGTGATGGGTGTAACAGAACACTATGCAGAAGGACAGGAAAAAGATGATCTGCTGTGGCAACCCCTAATGGGAGCAGCCAAAAGAAGAAGAAGATATATTAAGAAGAGGCGAAATATAAAAGGACAACAGTACCTTTGGTCCCTGCTACAAAGAAATACAGTCAAGCAACAATGAGACCCATGGATGACAGTCAAATATCCACTGGTACCAGACGTTTCCCTCTTGTAGGTGATGTACATAGAATCCTGTTGAATGTGCCTCTAGTAAATGTTTGTTCAGGACTTCAGAGTGCAGAAATGTATTATGTACGCGCAGGGCAAGTTTGCTTTGTTTTCATGTGTGAAGATCGATGGTAAAGTGGGAGCACACTTACATGGGGCAACTCTTCAAAACAGAAGAATGCAGAGTCAGTCAAGACGACTAATTCACTAATGTGAACTTCCCCTTGGGATTAATAAAGTATCTATCTATCTAGAGCTGAAGTCACATTACGTGACTTTTAGTTGTGGAGTATGTGGGTCTTGCAAGCCACAATTGCTGATCTTGTCACTGGACCATGCCATTTTAAACGACTGAAAATTGCTGGGCATATCTAATTTAACAACAAAGTGCCAACCTTTCTGCACAGTTGTGCTTTCCCCATTTTGTGACAGCGATGCTACCTGACAGAGCCGGTACTGTATGATGGGTTAAAAGGTACATTGATTTCAGCCACGGTCTCTGCCCTGCTTTTTCTTCTTCTATTATGTCAATGTACATTAAACATAAGACATCATGCAGACAAGCTTCTCTTCTGTTTAAGAGCTCCAAAACACCTGTGTTCTTCATTCATCATCATCGCATTTCATTCATTGGTTATCAGCTCTCATGCACACAGAGCCCACCCCTAAAACGAAAGACAAAATCAAACCTTTTTGCAAATGACTCTGTGGCCTTGTTAATGCTACCTGCTTGATTCCATCAGGGTGACTCCCAGACTAGTTGGACTGAGTCACGGGGTATGCCACATTGTGCGACCAACTTCACGGGTGTGCACCGCTGATTGGCCACAACAAGATTATGTAAATGAAGGCTATGGCTGGAAATCACCTGGAAAGTCACGTCATGTAACATAGCCTTGAGTCGAATCTTCTATGGAAGTCCACGCCTCGTCCACCCCATCTTATGATATCGACACACAGACGTCTTTACTGAGTCAGTTGGTCACGATCCATTAAAATGCAAGAGAGATGGTGGACAAAGTACCTTTATACTATCCTAGGTATTTGTTACTATTAATCTCACCTCTTGCTTACTAACTATTCCAAGGGTTTTGCTAATGGAAATGATAAAAGAGCCTTGCCTGCCAATTAAACCTAATGTGCGACTTTCATACAGCAGCGTTGCCCGATTTGGCGAGGACCATTCACTTCTCAGAGGCTGCAGTACTGATTTCTTTCACTGTTCATTTCTTTTATCCTCTTCATATTGTAAATCATGAAACTGATGATGTAACCAGTCTACCCACAAACACTTAAACCGCCAAGGGCTGTGAGTGTGGCAAAGAGCAAACAGGAACTCCCTCTGCCCAGTGTTCTTATCTTTGTGTCTGACCCTTACTGCTCAATACCTTTACTCTGATTTCCAAAGAAAACTGGATTTCCAGAAATGCAAAGCAGAGGATTCCTTCCTCCTTAAAGTTTGACGTGGCAGTTTTTAAAAACCTTTCACGCCGTGCAGTTGGGACAAGATGTTTTTGAATCTGCTTATTCCTTTCAGCGTTTTTGTGAGCCAAAGGCTATCCCAGTAGCATTAAACCCACATGGACAATGTTCAACACAACAAAACTTACTTTTTTTTTCCATAGCCCAAAACCACACAAGGAGTGCCACAATGGGTTTTAACAGGCCCTTTTTTTGATAGCCCCCCAGTGTTGACTCCCTAAGAAGACAAGAAAAAGCTCCCCTACCCTTGTAGGGAAAAAATGGAAGAAATCTTGGGAAAGGCAATTTAAAGAGAGAGAGAGAGAGAGGGGGAGAGGGAGAGGGGGAGGGGGAGAGAGACCCCCTTCCAGGTAGGCTGGGTGTGCAATGGATGTCAAAAATGGGGTAAATACAATACAATACAACACAACAGAGCACAAGTAACCGTCTTCGCTGAGCTAGATGGCCAATCTGTCATTGCCATCTCGCGAATACAATGCAATAGGACAATAGTAATAGTACAAGCTACAAACCAAAATGTGAGAATAGATAATATCACAAAAGACGATTCAGATTTACTCTCGGCCAACAAGCTGCCTACCCCTGCAGACTCTACAAAGAGGGCCTTGGTTGCAACTTTCAGCCAAATCTCTGGAGCTGTACGGCTGCAGTGCTCTCATTGTATTGTCTTGCACTCTTGTGTAAGGCTGACATTTACTTGTTTAGAAGCTGCTTACAAATACCTGGGAACCATCCAAGCACTAACCAACAGGCACTGGGTTCAGCTATCCTTTAATCACTAAGGCTATGTCCACACTACTACATTTTCGTTTAAAAACAGTGTTTTTAACCAAAAATGATAACTAAATCATTTCTGAAATGATCTCCACCCACACTGAAATGACCAAAAAACACATATGACTTTGCCATTTGCCTTCACTGGGCATGTACATATTGGCGGAAAAGTCTTTGAAAGGGCAGGAAGAAAGCTGGCCATGGGATTTTCACAAAAATATAGCGACTCGTAAATCATTTGCCTTTTGCACATGTATGCAACATTCAACCTGTACAAAATGCAATTTACATGCATGCAGATTAGCAACACGACAAACGCCATGGACAGCAACTCCTTTGTGTCCACTGTGTTGGAATAAGGTGACCAGTCAGGCAACGAGACATTGTAATGAGCAGAATCCAATCAGGGTAAGCCACGTAATAGGCACAAACCAATCAGAGCGCGATTACAGCCTGCATTTTTAAAACTCTCCATGTTCTCCCATCAACACTACACTACTGAGCCAGTGTTTTCAGAAATGTACAACTTTGGAGAGTGTTTTCAAACGTCTTCATATTCGGAGGTTAAAAACACCTGGGTAGTGTGGACAGAGGGTGAAAATGAAGACTAACATCCTTATTTTTAAATGAAAATGTACAAGTGCGGATATAGCATAAGATCAAGGAAGAGAAAATATTTTTTGCATGCTAAATCTTGGCAAAGTATTCCAGCAAAACAATGAAAGATCTCTCAAAAATGGTATAGCCATGGAGAGTATTTAGTAAAGCACAGTGGAGATTTTGCTGTAGGAGCTCCTATAGCTTGGCTGGTGCGGCCTGTGCTTGAAGATGTGAGACAGTAATCTGACCTCGACAAAATAAGACATGGATGCCATTCCTAGCAGACGTGAGATTCCTGTCTTTGCCAGGTCAATCAGCCCTACAGACAGAATCTGACACAAATCAAACAGGCTTCAGTATGAAACAGGGCATCACAGAGGCTGTGGATGGATAGATAGATAGATAGATAGATAGATAGATAGATAGATAGATAGATAGATAGATAGATAGATAGATAGATAGATAGATAATCAATCGGGTGTGATTGTCAAAGCTGGAAGGAGTCCTGCGCAATAACCAGAGTGTTACATGAATCAAGATAATCAATGCTTTTCCTTCTTGGGAAATTGAGTGAGATCATCAGAGCCGGGAGTGTATAGAGTGTAATACATATAGAAATCTCCTTTTTTAAGGTATCTGAATAGAACGTTAAAAATTTAAAGGCTCTGTTGGGTTTCGAATCTGCCATCCTGGCAGATTCTGGGGCTACAGGGGATGAGTAGTCTTGCTGAAGCCAGATGTGCAACATGCCAGAGTGTGCCAGGTGTGCTAATACCTGGGAGTGCAGCTGGAGGATAAATTGGACTGGACTGCTAATACCGATGCTCTGTGCAAGAGAGGACAGAGTCGACTACACTTCCTTAGAAGGCTGGTGTCCTTCAACATCTGCAATAAGATGCTGCAGATGTTCTATCAGACGGTTGTGGCGAGTGCCCTCTTCTACGCGGTGGTGTGCTGGGGAGGCAGCAATAAGAATAGGGACGCCTCACGCCTGGACAAACTGGTGAGGAAGGCAGGCTCTATTGTAGGCACAGAGCTGGACAGTGACGTTTGTGGCAGAGCAACGGGTGCTGAGCAGGCTCCTGTCAATAATGGAGAATCCACTGCATCCACTGAACAGGATCATCTCCAGACAGAGGAGCAGCTTCAGTCACTGTTCTGCTCCACTGACAGACTGAGGAGATCGTTCTTCCCGCACACTATGCCACTCTTCAATTCCACCCGGGGGGGTAAACGTTAACATTATATAAAGTTATTGTCTGTTTTACCTGAATTTTTAATCACTCTTTAATTTAATTTTGTTTTAGTTTATCAGTATGCTGCTGCTGGAGTATGTGAATTTCCCCTTGGGATTAATAATCATCTTCATTATGCATGTTAGGCCACCATATTGACTCAAATTGGTCAATACTTTTTATAATTTTATATATTTTTTTTAATTTGACTGGATGTATAGAGCAGCATTTCCCAACCTGTGGGCCGTGGCAGCATTGCAGGTGAGCCATGGCCAACCCTGGATGAAACACTTTCCCAATGTTTGTGGTGTCACGATCCAGTTTGTCACATACCGGTGTCTTTGTGAATTTAGTGTGATTTAGGAGGGAGTGGAGTGGTGGCTCTCGGTCAATCGGGTGTGATTGTCAAAGCTGGAAGGAGTCCTGCACAATAACCAGAGTGTTACATGAATCAAGATAATCGATGCTTTTCCTTCTTTGGAAATTGAGTGGGATCATCAGAGCCGGGATTACTATATAAGTGTTTCCCAATCTTAGTGGTGTCACGATCCAGTGATTCAGGATTGGCCATGATCCACCTGCAATTCTGCCACTTGGAACGGAGTGTGATCATCGGACCCCATTTTTGGAGTGAAGATGGGGGAAATGGGGCGGTGTTTCGTCCAGGGTTGGCCATGGCTCACCTGCAATGCCGCCACGGCCCACAGGTTGGGAAATGCTGCTCTATACATCCAGTCAAATTAAAAAAAACAATACAAAATTATAAAAAGTATTGACCAATTTGAGTCAATATGGTGGCCTAACATGCATATGATGGAACCTTCCAAGTAACTGCATGAAAAGGGGGATTGAAAAGCAAAAGTCAGGGAATGGAGAGAAGAAAATATCCAAGTCAGTGAATATCGCCTGAAGTGCAGTTAAATTAGTCATAAAGAAATGGAAAGAGTATGGTACAGCTGTAAATCTGCTAGAGCAGACCATCAGCAAAAAACTGAGTTATCATCCAAGAAAAAGATGAGTGAGGGAGACCACTAAGAGACCTGTGAGAAGTCTGAAGGAGACCCTACAGGAGACTGTAGAGCAAACAACTGCTGGCCAGGGACTTCATCGGTCTCAGCTTTAAGGGAAAGTGGAAAATTAAAACACATCATCTCAGCAGAAGACAAACAGGGAACTCTGAAGTCAGCTGGAAGAAAGTTCAATGGTCTGATAAGACCAAAATTGAGCCACACGAAACGCCATGTTTGCATAAATCAAAAACTGCACATTGTCAAAAACACACCAAGTCCACCACAGTGTGGTGGCAGCATCATCCTGATGGGAGGCTCCTCAAGGTAAAATGAATGCAACAAAACACCTAGTGATCCTGAAGAAAAATCTGAAGCGGTCTGCAAGAAAAATGCGCCTAGGGAGAAAATTTGACCTCCAGCAAGATGACAACCCCAAGCATAAAGCCAAAGCTACACAGGAATGGCTTCAAAACAACCACGCTAATGTCCTACAGTGGCTGAGTCACAGTCCAGATCTCAGTATAACTGAGAATTGGTGGCTGGACTTGACAAAGTCTGTTCACTCACAGTCAGTAAGACACCTCATCGACCTTAAACAGCTGCCCGATGAAGAATGAGGGAAAATGGCCGTGTCCAGATGTGCAAAGCTGACAGACAGAGAGACCTGCGCACTCAGGCTTAAGGCAGTCATGGCTGCCATCTACTAGATACGGACTTGGAGGTGAATCAATACTTATGCAAACACTTAATACGTGTTTTATATTTGTAACAAATGTAGACCATTTTGCAGAGATTTGTTCTGACTTTGACATTAGAAAGTCTCTTTTTCCTGTTAACCAGTTTCAAAAAAAGACAAACGAAATCAGTCGTGATTCAATATTGTATATTAATAATATGTAAAAACTTCTAATGGGTGAATACATTTTATAGGAACTATAAATATAAATTGGAATCATATACATGTTTTAGGTGGCCATAATGGAAGGTTGGTGGGAATGGAAACATAATCTGGCTACTGCTTCCATTTTTCTTGCACCCTTGTTTTATATTTTTACTGAACTAGCAGCCAAACAATAATAAGTTGCAATGCAAGACAACATCTGACTAGTTACGTTGGGGAGCTCAAATGATACTGAAAGGTCGCAATTTGCACTCCAACTCATTTCCTAATTACAGGCCAAATCTTGCTGTTAATGAAACCTGTTATTTAATTCTGCGCCGTGGCATAAGTTGTCCGAAGCACTTTCAGTTCGCGTGGAAGCCAGGGCAGTCCTCCCATGGCACTACCCAAAAACCCTGACAGAGCTGTATTTCCAGACTAAAATTCCCATGCCACCTTGGAGGTGTCCTAACTGGGCTCTATCCAGAAGAGCTCTGCCACCTACCATGAAGGAGAATAAACTGCTTCTGTCCCATCTGGGATGAAGATTGTCAGGTGTTTCGGCCACATTAAGTCTCCACTCCTGCCGTCCTTTCATTATGGCATTCTGGCCGGGTTGTTACTCAAACCATCCTCCATTCTGATCAGTGTGGCGGTCTTTCCTCAATGGGACTTACATTATAAGCTATATGGAATTATATATGTTGTCACGCATGTACATCAGAGGACCTCCTCACGGGTTTAGTTGAGATATGTAATTACCAGCTAAGATGAGAGGGGGCACTGCTGGTAACACTGTCATCTCCTTCAGTCTCGATAGTGCAGAGACACTGCCCAATGAGAGCAACGGACCATAGATATCTAGACATCCCAGAAGGTGGCATCACTTACTGACTCAAGCGACACACTGGACGGAGCTCTGCAAACGAATACGACTTTGATATCCAGCCAAACAATTTAGCATTTGCCTGTTTTTTCTCACATAACAGGACAGACGCCAAAGAGCATTTTATTGTTATTGTGATTTTGCTTGGTGTCCGGTCTCCTGGTTAGTGCCCCATAATTTCTCACAGTATTGGAGCTGTCATTCCTACACCCGGCTACAATGGACATCCATCCATCCATTTTCTAACCCGCTGAATCCGAACACAGGGTCACAGGGGTCTGCTGGAGCCAATCCCAGCCAACACAGGGCACAAGGCAGGAACCAATCCTGGGCAGGGTGCCAACCCACCGCAGGATACAGACAAACACACACAAACACCAAGCACACACTAGGGCCAATTTAGAATCGCCAATCCACCTAACCTGCATGTCTTTGGATTGTGGGAGGAAACCGGAGCACCCGGAGGAAACCCACGC
Organism: Polypterus senegalus; assembly: GCF_016835505.1. Lineage (NCBI taxonomy): Eukaryota > Metazoa > Chordata > Cladistia > Polypteriformes > Polypteridae > Polypterus > Polypterus senegalus. The sequence goes on from NC_053164.1 coordinate 31,571,850, forward strand.
AGACACGGAGAGAACATGCAAACTCCACGCAGGGAGACAATGGACATATAAAACATAAGTTAATTTGAAAATAGTAAGTTTAGGTATCAAGTTAAGTCAAGTCAAGTCAAGTTGGGGAGCATGCACTGGTACAGTGTGTTGCCGCACCCACTACACAACAAAACAACTCGGGATCCCGGTTGGCAACCCCCCAGGAAGGTATGCGGTCCAGTCCCACCCTCTGGAAATGACCCTCTATCTGCTGCAGCCAGGTGGTACGTGGGTGACCCCTTGGCCTGGGGAAATGCGCCTCATGGCCGTAGTGCCGTAACGGACGCTCAATCACAATGCAGGTAATGTGCCTCATTCGGGGCTCCATGAGCCACCGCTCATTCAACACAAAGTCAAACCAATGGTACCCAAGGATTTTCCGGAGAGACACACTACCAAAGGAGTCCAGTCTTCGTCTCAGGTCACTGGATAGCGTCCATGTCTCGCAACCATATAGCAAGACAGGAAGCACCAGGACTCTAAAGACTTGGACCTTCGTCCTTTTGCATAGATATTGGGGGTGACCTAATGACCCCCCATGCGCTCCCAGTTCGTCTACTGACTTCATAGGAAGAGTCACGACAGACATGAATGTCACTGTCAAGGTAAGTAAACCTCTCGACAAGGTCGAAACTCTGTCTGCAGACAGACACACGGTTGATGGCTGTGCCCAAGAGATCATTAAAGGCCTGGATGTTGGTTTTTATTAGGACACTTGCAAGACACTCAGACTCCTCGCTCAGTCTCTTCAGCGTCCCGATCAGAGCCTCCATTGACTCTGCGAAGAAAACAGCATCGTCAGCAAAGTCAAGATCTGTGAATCTTTCTTCACTAACTGATGCTCCACAGCCGCTGGACCCCATGACCTTGTCCAACACCCAATCCATACAAACACTGAACAGAGTAGGAGCAGAATACAGCCCTGATGAACCTCAGAATCAACTTAGAAAAACGTAGAGGTCCTGCCTCCACTCTGCACAGCACTCACAGTACCAGTGTACAGGCCAGCCATGATATCCAGCAACCTCAAGGGGATCCCGCGAACCCTCAGGATGTTTCACAGGGCAGCTCGATCAACTGAGTCGAATGCTTTATATCTGCCGATATTCATGTTTGCGCTACATGAGAACCCTCAGTGCTAGGATTTGGTCGATGGTAGACTTCTTAGGCGTAAAGCCAGACTGTTCCGGTTGTTAGTAGGTGAGCAGGTAATTATGGATCCTATTGAGGACGACCCTAGCAAGGACCTTGCCTGGCACCGACAGCAGTGTTAGCCCCCTGTAGTTGCTGCAATCCGGGCGATCACCCTTTCCTTTCCAGATAGGGATGATAAGTCCCATTTTCCAGTCAGTTGGGATGATGCCAGTCTCCCAAATGGAAGCAAAGTTTGCTTGCAATGCCAGGAGGACAGCCTTACCATCTGCCTGGAGAAGTTCACCCCTGATACCACAGATCCCTGCAGATGCTGGTTTACCACCTGTGCAATCTCAGTGAGACGACTGGGTGGTTCACAGCTAATTGGAGGATCAGCCTCAAGAACTGTGGACCCATAGATGATCAACGTCTTAGCTGGAGGATCAGCTTCGAACAACTGCTAAAAGTAGCCAGCCCAGCGGGTCACAACCGCAGTGTCATAGGTATGCAGCTTGGTATATATTTGCAAACTATAAATCAATGTGGCAGAGGCTGGTGCTCTCCATAGAGTCCCTTATTGAAGTCTTCTTGGAGAACACAATAAAATGTCCTTTATTTATTTTCAGACCTGGCCACAACCAATATGGTAAGCCCCCCCACTGCCCCACCCTATTTATGTAATCATATTACCCGCTGCACAGGATGACCCTGAACAGGAGGAGAAGCCCTCAGTTATGCAGACCACCCTTCCTTCCTGTTACTGTGATGGTCTTCACTCTGAACAACATTGCAGAAAAACAGTTCAGAAAGATTGTATTGGGAAATGATGGGAGGGGGCTTCGGGGACGGTGTTTACTAGGCTCTTCCCTTGCAGGGTTTCATTTTTATTTAAGGTAGTAAATCTGTGCTACAGAATCTCTGCCATCCTTGAAGTGCTACGGAGTGGCAGAATCTCATTGTTCTGTGATGCTCTTAGACATTTCTGTACCTATAATAACAATAATAATATTAACAATTCATTACATTTATATAGCGCTTTTCAATGTACTCAAAGTGTTTTACACAGTGAGTGGGGAGCCACTTGAACCACTACTAATTTGCAGCATCCACCTGGATGATGCGATGGCAGCCATTTTTTCACCAGTACGCTCACCACACATTAGATGTTACATGGTGAAATGGCGAGATAGTTAGCCAATCAGAGACAGGGGATAATCAGGGGGCCAGAATGACCAGGCTGTGGTGGACAATTTAGCCAGGACATTAGGATCCACCCTACTGTACTCTTTATGAAGGATGCACAGGGATCTTTCATGACCACAAAGTGTCAGGACCTTGGATTTACATCTCATCAGAAGGACGGCGCCATTTTTACATCGCAGTGTTTATGTCAATCCACATTCAGACCTAATGCTGTGTGTTATAAAAATCTAATCAGAGATGACAACTAGCACTGAGGCGTGACCTTCATACAATAATCTCCTCGGTAACTGATACACACAAATATATTGTGGTAGCAGTATGACCTTACATCTTCAGAGGACTCAGATCCATCCTGGAAGGTGTTTGTGTGGAGGCTGCATGGCTGTGTTGATTTCCTCCTAAATTCTAAATATGTGCAGATTAGATGATGACTCTACTTTGGCTGGGTTGGTAAAAGCTAAGGGTGCATGAGAGCATTACTTAATAGTAAACCCCAAGGAAATGTAGGTAGTGTGGCGTAGTGGTTAACACTTTGGATGCCAGACCCTAAGGTTGTGGGTTCAAATCCTGCTACTTATGCTGTGTGACGCTGAATAAAGTCTCTGCTCCAATTGGAAGAGCAAAAAAAAAAAAAAATGTAGCCAACTGTATCTCAAACGTTGTAACTTGCCTGGGATAAAGGTGTCAGAATATTAAAACTAAAGCTGAATGTTAAATCTCTGGGTGTGAGGGAAATACTGAGCAACATTGATAATCAAACAACAGGTAAGTGAAAATCACCATAAGTTACTATAATGGACTGTATGATGAACCTGTGCTGGTCCTACTCTCTTTATATCAAATCTGTGACCATCAGAAGTGA